>NC_138772.1:17735661-17798161 GCF_965119305.1 Pelophylax lessonae
TTCTCTCTTTCTTTATTTTGTTCTTTCTTTCTCTTTCTCCCTCTCTTCCTCCCTCTTTCTTTCTATCTCCCTCTCTCTCTCTTTCTTTCTATCTTTCTTTCATTGTTTTTTTTTTTCTTTCTCTCTCTCTCTCTTCATCTCTCTTTCTTTCTTCCTCTCTCTTCCTCTCTCTTTCTTCCTCTCTCTTCCTCTCTCTTCCTCTCTCTTTCTTCCTCTCTCTTCCTCTCTCTTTCTTTCTTTCTTTCTTTCTTTCTTTCTTTCTTTCTTTCTTTCTTTCCTTTCTTTCTTTCTTTCTTTCTTTCTTTCTTTCTTTCTTCCATCCATATAACATCTATCATTTATTATTGACAGATACTTTCATATCTATCTGTCTTTCTTTGTATCTTTGTTGATAACTGATAAATAGATATCAGATACATAATATACAGATATAGTGATAGATAATTCATAGGTTCATAATTGCCCCCCCCCCCCCCGCCCCCTGGCCCAGTCCTCCCCTGGGTAAGCCTTATTATAGGCTTACCTATAGGCAAAAGTCATTAAGGGGGGTTTACAACCTCTTTAAAAGGAAACAAAATAAAGTATTTTGGCTTCTGTACGTTTGCATAACATACTGTAACCTGATTAAAAAAAAAAAACCATGTCAACCCACATCAGCCAAAGTTCATTCAATGTGCGTCAATAGACACACAACGCATGTGATGTCAATCCAGTCTAAGGGCTCTTTCACACGGTCCGCCTCCGTAGGTGGATCCGTGTTGCTCAGCGGGGATCGATCCGCGATCCCCGCTGAGCCGGCGGATGACAGCTCCGTCTCCGCTTGCAGAGCGGAGAGGGAGGTGTCTCAGCCCCCGCTGCCCCCTATGGGGGATCGGATGAGAGCGGACCGCTTGTCCGCTCTCATCAGATCCGATCCGATTACTGAACGGATGGAAAAATAGGGGCTCCATCCGTCCAGATTTCACGCACAGGATCGGATGCGGATGGCAGCGGGTGTCAGCGGAGGTGTCTCCGCTGACACCTGCTGCCCCATAGAGCTGCATGGAGGATCCAATCAGATCCGCCTAAAAAACTGACAGGCGGATCTGATCGGACCGCCCGTGTGAAAGAGCCCTAAGGCCCCTTTCACACCTGTGTGTTTATGTGTGGTGTGTTATATAATATACAGATAGAGTAGAATAATAGTACAGTAGGTACTGGAGAGGTTAGAACGATAGACAGACAGACAGACAAATAGACAGACAGACAAATAGACAGACAGACAGACAGACAGATATACAGATAGACAGACAGATAGACAGATAGACAGATAGACAGATAGATAGACAGATAGATAGATAGATAGATAGATAGATAGATAGATAGATAGATAGATAGATAGATAGATAGATAGATAGATAGATAGATAGATAGATAGATAGATAGATAGATAGATAGATAGATAGATAGATAGAGAAGGATAAGGCAGGGAGTCCCATTGGTAAAGTTGGCTATTAGTCCAGTGCAGGTCCATGTGTCTCCTGATTCTCAGGGGTTTCCTCTCTTATTTAGATCTCTCAGCTCATTTAAAAGTCATTTGAGAAGCTCATGTGGGCTAAAAAAACCTTAATGAGTATTAGTGAGTGTTAGAGTCATGTGCAGAACCCTATGTACTGTATATCTCTCTATAGAGCCCTATGTAAAGCCCTATGAACAGCCCCTTGTAAAGTCCTATGTAGGGCAATATATAAAGACCTATGTAGAACTCTAGGTAAAACATTGCATAGAGTCCAATGTAAAGCTATGCGTAGAGCCTTATGTATAACCCTTTGATCTCTATGTAAAGACCTTAGCAAAGCTTTGTGTAGGGTGCTATGTATAGCCCTTTGCAGATCCCTATGTAAAGCCCTGTGTAAATTTTGTGTAGAGCCCTATGTAAACCCTTATATACCTTATATATAGCCCAATTTATAGAGCTATGTAGAGTCCGTGTACGAACCTGTGTGTTGCTGTCTGTAGATCCTGGTGTATAGCCCTATGTAGAGCTCTATGTATAGCCATATGTAAACACCTATGTATAGCCCTATGTACAGTATAACCCTATGGAGAGCTCTATGTATAGCCCTATGTACAGTATAACCCCATGGAGAGATCTGTGTATAGCCCTATGTAAACATAGTTACATAGTTACATAGTTAGTAAGGTTGAAAAAAGACATCAGTCCATCCAGTTCAACCTATGATGCGTGTGTGTGTTTGCTTTTAACCGTACATTGTATACCCCTGTATGTTGTACATTGTATACCCCTGTATGTTGTACATTGTATAACCCTGTATGTTGTGGTCTTTAAGGTGTCCATCTAATAGTTTTTTGAAATTATCAATGCTCCCTGCTGATACGACTGCTTGTGGAAGAGAATTCCACATCCTTACCGCTCTTACAGTGAAGAACCCCTTACGCACTTTAAGGTTGAACCGCCTTTCCTCTAGTTTTAGTGAGTGGCCACGTGTCTTATTGTATTCCCTTTCTCTGAATAGTTTGTTCCTTATGCTCGGGTCACCAGTACAGTATTTGTACATTGATATCATATCCCCCCTCAATCGTCTTTTCTCCAGAGAGAATAGGTTCAGTGCTTGTAGTCTTTCCTCATAGCTGATGTCCTCCATTCCCCTAATTATTTTTGTTGCCCTTCTCTGTACTCTCTCAGCTCCAGCACATCCTTCCTGAGGACCGGTGCCCAGAACTGGACAGCATACTCCAGATGTGGCCGGACCAGAGTCTTGTAGAGAGGGAGAATAATCTCTTTATTTCTGGAGTGAATCCCCTTTTTTATACATCCCAGTAATCTGTTGGCTTTGCTTGCGGCGGCTTGGCATTGCATGCCACTGCCAAGCTTGTTGTCTACCAGTACCCCCAAGTCCTTTTCCATCCTAGACTCACCCAGAGGTTCCCCCCCCCCCCCTAGTGAGTAGCTTGCTTTCTGGTTTCTGGCCCCCAAGTGCATTACTTTACATTTTTCTACATTAAATCTCATCTGCCATTTATAGCCCTATGTACAGTATAACATCATGGAGAGCTCTATGTAAATCCCTATGCAAAGCCCTATATATTGCCATATGTAAAGCTCTGTGACAAACCCTATGTGTAGCCCTATGTAAAGCCCCATTCAGAGCCCTATTTATACCCATATGTAAAGCCCTATATAGTGCCCTATGTATAGCTTTATGTATAGACATATGTAAAGCTTTGTATAAAGCCCTATGTATATCCCATTCCCTATGTAATGCCCTATGCAAATCTGCGTGTAGAGCTCAATGTGTAGCCCTATGTAGAGACCTATGTAAAGCTGTGTGTAATCCTATGTTTAGCCCTATATTAAGCTGTATGTAAAGCCCTATGCGTAGCCCTATGTAAATCTGTATGAAGAGCGCTATGTGTAGCCCTATGTATAGCTTTGTGTAGAGCCCTATGTAGCCCTACCTATAGTCCTGTGAAGTGCCATATGTACAGTTGTGTGTAGTCCTATGTGAGGTCCTATGCATAGGTTTGTGTATTCCTATGTAAAGGTATGTGTAAAACCCTGTGTAGCCCTATGTAAAGCTGTGTGTAGATCCCTATGTGTAGCTCCTGATGTGTGTATAGCCCTGTGTAGAGCAGTGTAGGGCCGTGTAACTCCCTATGTATAGTCCTGTGTAGAGCGGTGTAAGGCTGTGCAAATGCCTATGTGTAGCTTCCTATGTGTAGCTTCCTATGTGTAGATTCCTATGTGTAGATCCCTATGTATAGCCCTGTGTAGAGCTGTGTAGATCCCTATGTGTGGATCCATATGTGTAGCTCCCTGTGTGTATAGCCCTTTGTAGAGCAGTGTAGGGCTGTTAGCTCCCTAAGTGTTGCTCCCTATGTGTTGCTCCCTATGTGTTGCTCCCTATGTATGTATACTCCTGTGTAGAGCAGTGTAGGGCCGTGAAGCTCCCTATGTGTAGCTCCCTATGTGTAGCTCCCTATGTGTAGCTCCCTATGTGTAGCTCCCTATGTGAAGCTCCCTATGTGTAGCTCCCTATGTGTAGCTCCCTATGTGAAGCTCCCTATGTGTAGCTCCCTATGTGTAGCTCCCTATGTGAAGCTCCCTATGTGTAGCTCCCTATGCATAGCTCCCTATGCATAGCTCCCATGTGTAGCTCCCTATGTGTAGCTCCCTATGTGTAGCTCCCTATGTGTAGATCCCTATGTGTAGCTCCTGATGTGTTTATAGCCCTGTGTAGAGCAGTGTAAGGCTGTGCAGAGTGTGGAGCAGTGAGCAGTGTAGGGCAGTGTAGATCCCTATGTATAGCTCTGTGTAGGGCTGTGTGTAGCAGTGTAGTAGCAGTGATCAGGCTGTGCAGAGTGTGGAGCACTGAGCAGTGTAGGGCTGGGTAGATCCCTATGTATAGCTCTGTGTAGGGCAGTGTAGAGGAGTGTAGTAGCAGAGTGTGGAGCACTGAGCAGTGTAGGGCAGTGTAGATCCCTATGTATAGCTCTGTGTAGAGGAGTGTAGTAGCATTGAGCAGGCTGTGCAGGGTGTGGAGCACTGAGCAGTGTAGGGCTGTGTAGCTCCCTATGTACAGCTCTGTGTAGGGCTGTGTAGAGGAGTGTAGTAGCAGAGTGTGGAGCAGTGAGCAGTGTAGGGCTGTGTAGATCCCTATGTATAGCTCTGTATAGGGCTGTGTGTAGCAGTGTAGTAGCAGTGTGCAGGCTGTGCAGAGTGTGGAGCACTGAGCAGTGTAGGGCTGTGTAGATCTCTATGTGTAGCTCTGTATAGAGGAGTGTAGTAGCAGAGTGTGGAGCAGTGAGCAGTGTAGGGCTGGGTAGATCCCTATGTATAGCTCTGTATAGGGCTCTGTATAGAGGAGTGTAGTAGCAGAGTGAGGAGCACTGAGCAGTGTAGGGCTGTGTAGATCCCTATGTATAGCTCTGTATAGGCTGTGTGTAGCAATGTAGTAGCAGTGATCAGGCTGTGCAGAGTGTGGAGCACTGAGCAGTGTAGGGCAGTGTAGATCCCTATGTATAGCTCTGTGTGCAGAGTGTAGAGCAGTGAGCAGTGTAGGGCTGTGTAGATCCCTATGTATAGCTCAGTGTAGCTCTGTATAGAGGAGTGTAGTAGCAGAGTGTGGAGCAGTGAGCAGTGTAGGGCTGTGTAGATCCCTATGTATAGATCTGTGTAGGGCTGTGTAGAGGAGTGTAGTAGCAGAGTGTGGAGCAGTGAGCAGTGTAGGGCTGTGTAGATCCCTATGTATAGCTCTGTATAGAGGAGTGTAGTAGCAGAGTGAGGAGCACTGAGCAGTGTAGGGCTGTGTAGATCCCTATGTATAGCTCTGTATAGAGGAGTGTAGTAGCAGAGTGAGGAGCACTGAGCAGTGTAGGGCTGTGTAGATCCCTATGTATAGCTCTGTATAGGCTGTGTGTAGCAGTGTAGTAGCAGTGATCAGGCTGTGCAGAGTGTAGAGCAGTGAGCAGTGTAGGGCTGTGTAGATCCCTATGTACAGCTCTGTGTGCAGAGTGAGGAGCAGTGAGCAGTGTAGGGCTGTGTAGATCCCTATGTACAGCTCTGTGTAGGGCTGTGTAGAGGAGTGTAGTAGCAGAGTGAGGAGCAGTGAGCAGTGTAGGGCTGTGTAGATCCCTATGTATAGCTCTGTGTGCAGAGTGTAGAGCACTGAGCAGTGTCATCACAATTATTCCCCCTTGGCGATCCCCGCTGATTGGGCCCTTAAAGGGAGCCGCTCCAAACTTTTTTTTGTGTGTGTAATATTTGCTCCTCTCTCTCCTCTCCTGTGTTAGGCTCCGAGCAGTCAACACCCTCTTCATTCTTTAAAAGGAGAGCCAAGCTTTTCTACCTGCCACTATCCCTGTACATAGCTCCCATACACCGCCTCCTCCTTTATCCTTTTTTTTTTTTACTAATTTATTTTTGATACATTGTTTTAACGCTTCCTGGCAGAAGAGGAATTTTCACAACTTGTCTGATACATTCTTTTTTTTTTGTTGTTTTCCTTGGAGAATGTTTTGCTTTGGATACTTGCTCTTTTTCTGTGGGTTGAGCCAAGTTATGTCAACATATCCAATTTGGTGGTGAGTCTTTTTCTTCTTTTTTTTTGTGGATTTGTTGTTGTCATGTTTTATACTTTTTTGTATGTGTTTTTATTTATATTTTTGCTGTGTGTACAACGTTATGGCACTTGGTGGTGCGATGTTGGCAGTAGCAGCGCTGGAGGGGGGAGACCAGCACTGGGGGGGATCACGTTGCTCTTGGGCTCTTTGATCCGAAGCTGTAACAATTGCTGCTGATTGTATTAAGCAGATAATGATACAAGATTTCTTTTTTTTTTGTAAACTTCAAGGCTCTTTTCAGCCAGTCAGGTGGGGAACACAAGACTTCACAAAAGTATTTTTTTTTTTTTTCTTTTTTGCTTTAAGGGAAACACAAGAAAGCAGGTAAGACAAGATTAGACAACTTGCACTGAGTATTGTAACCAGAAGCTGCATGAAATTTGTGTACAGGGAGGCATGCATTGCCCTGCAATGTGATAAGGAAGTTCTGATTGTTTACAGCTCACAAATTCCACAAGCTTCTGATTTTAGGAAAATTTATGAACATATTTTTTTTTAATATATACACACACATATTTTTTTTTAAAGAAAATATGGTGTATCTGTATGGCAGAAGAAAAAAAATCTATCTATCTATCTATACAAACAAAATAACTAATATATATATATATATATCTATATATCTATATATCTATATATATATATATATATATATATATATATATATATATATATATATATATATATATTTCTATATATCTATCTATCTAAACAAAATAACTAATATCTATATATATATATTAGTTTTTTTTGTATCTATCTATCTATCTATCTATCTATCTATCTATCTATCTATCTATCTATCTATCTATCTATCTATCCAAAATAACTAATATCTATATATATATATATTAGTTTTTTTTGTATCTATCTATCTATCTATCTATCTATCTATCTATCTATCTATCTATCTATCTATCTATCTATCTATCTATCTATCTATCTATCTATCTATCCATCCATCCATCCACCTTCCCTCTATTTTTCAATAACATATCTACTTTTATCTGTGTTTCTCAATTGTTTTTATATACATTTTACCTTGCAAGGCTATATTGCAGGTTTATCTATAAACCTGCAATATAGCCTTGCCCAACCATCACTAAGACAACAAAAATACAATTTTGCTGAAAAAAAAATAATTAGACATGACAGCAAAGATTTTGTACATTGCAAGAAATTCTTTTTTATTTTATTTATTTATTTGTTTTTAAAATTCTTGTTGAACTCAACACATTCATGGAAATTGTATTTTAATATATATATATATATATATATATATATATATATATATATATATATATATATATATCTATATCAATATCTATCTATATCTATATCTATCTATCTCTATATCAATATCTATCTATCTATCTATCTATCTATCTATCTATCTATCTATCTATCTATCTATCTGTATATTTATACACACACACACACACACATATATATATATTCGTTTTTTTGTATCTATCTATCTATCTATCTATCTATCTATCTATCTATCTATCTATCTATCTATCTATCTATCTATCTATCTATCTATCTATCTATTTATCTATCTATCTATCTATCTATCTATCTATCTATCTATCTATCTATCTATCTATCTATCTATCTATCTATCTATCTATCTATCTATCTCTCTCTCTCTATCTATCTATCTATCTATCTATCTATCTATCTATCTATCTATCTATCTATCTATCTATCTATCTATCTATATCTCTCTATCTATCTATCTATCTATCTATCTATCTATCTATCTATCTATCTATCTATCTATCTATCTATCTATATCTCTCTCTCTCTATCTATCTATATCTATATAGATAGATAGATAGATAGATAGATAGATAGATAGATAGATAGATAGATAGATAGATAGATAGATAGATACAAAAAAATGAATATATATTTATATATATATACATATATATTAGTTATTTTGTTTGTATCTACTATATATAATTACATTGTGCACACAAAGCTCAGACTATTGGGATTAGACATTCAACAGAAAGGCAAAATATTTTGCTAATTATCTCCCCCATTGCACAGTAGGTGCAAGGGTTCTTTTTGTTATGGATATTTGAAAATTATTTTTTCGTTTTTTTTTTTGGTATTTTCTGTAAAAGGAAATCTAATAGAAACATATTATTTTTTTTCCTTGTCAAAGATGTGTATTGGTTTTAAACATAAAATATGAGAGCAGGCAACAAACAGCAGGTATATTAGTAGAAAAGAGGACAAGCATATATTTTTTTTAACATAATGGAAGAATAGATTTTGTTTATGGAGAGGGCTCTGATAACAAAAATATAATGACAAATAATAATGTAAAAAACAAAAAAAATAAACAAAGAAAAAAAATAATGTAGAAAGGTTTGTTTTGTTATGTATAGTTTTATATATATATATATATATATATATATATATATATATATATATATATGTGTGTGTGTGTGTGTATATATATAGATATATATATAGATATATATATATATGTATACATATATATATATTGAGCTTGCATTTAGGATGGAAGTAGCCAACCCAGAAATTTTAGCAATGGAATAATCTGCAGTCATCACAGCAGAAAGTTTTGTAGGACATTTGCAAAATGGATGAGTTCATTTGTTTGTTTATTTTTAGATTATATCTGATCTTTAGGCATATAAAGCCTCCATCACACCAGCTTGAAATAGAGACCCTCAGTATTGTACTAATGACATTGTTCATCTGAAATGATCTGTCATTATTGTAGGACCAGATCTCTTTTTTTTTTACCATTTTTCTGAGCTTTAGGTTAAATGTAATTTTCTTATATGTCATATACACAAAACTGGAACTGAACCATACCAGAAACAATTGCAAATATTTACTGCTGAGTGCATCTTCCACTTTGGGATCTCAAACTGTTTTTTTTTTTTTTTTTTTGTAATAATTTTTATACAGTTTGGTTACAGTTTTAGATAAATAAATGTATAATGTAGTTATGCAAATATGTTTCCTTTTTTTATATACTGTGCTTTTGGTTTGTTTTGATCTCTTCTCTGACATGGATTGTGAAAAAAAAGAAACAACATATTTTTTTAAGAGAATTTCAATATCCTTGCTGTGTTATTGGTTATTGATCCGCATGTTGTGTGTTGGTTTGGTTTTTGGATTATGGTGCAATTTTACTGTGTCTGGAATATTGGTATCAATGCATTGGCATCATTTTGTTTTATAAGATATTGACAATTCTGATTCTTTCCAATGATGCTTGGACTGTATAAGAAAGCTCATATCACCTTCAAGCACAAAAGTTTTTTTGGGGGGAAATTTGTTGTTTTTTTCATTTGCTAAATTTGGATGGTGTAAGGAATTATCCACTAACAGCGTCTGACTGTTGAAAAACCTTTAAGGCATCTTTAAGGGCGAGAAAAATATTTTCTATTTAAACATTTTCTGTATATGCCCTTCATCTGTAAATAAAATGATATCTATATTGTAAAGTGCTGCACAAACTGTTGGCGCTCTATAAATCCTGTATAATAATATTAATATTAATATATAATTCTTAAAAAAGTTCTGTAAGTGTACAACTCTTGTCAACACATCTTCAAAGACTGAAGGTCTGTGTACACTTTGGTGCTCAAAAACAGCATAAAAACAGCATCCATTTTTTTGTGTTATTTATTTATTTATTTTTGTTGGTTGTACGTGCTTTCATGTTTTTTTTTCTTTTTACATCTGCGTTCTCCAGAGGGGATGCTACTTCCTGCATTGGGTTTGCAGCCACGTGTGTGAAAATGCATGCGTTTAATATGCGCCAATCTGTCGAAGCTGGGCTTTGAGAAAAGTGAGGAAGAAAAAAAAAAGGTTGCAAGTTTTGAAAGAACGTGGCACTACAAAATGCAAGGAACTGTTAAAAAATATAGGCTTTGTGTGGTTTTATAGTGTGTTTTTTTTTCTATTTTTTTTGTAGTGTTTTAGCATGGCAGAAAATGAAGGGGTAGTTGGACCAGGGTACTTGTTGAATTACTTTAAATATTACCCGGTGTCTTTATGATGGTCGTTCAGTAGGGTCAGTACTTCAGTGTTATCTGGTCAGTGCTCCCAGCTACATTGTCTTCAAAGGAAAAAAAATAACACTGCACTAGTACTATGCATGAGGAGCGTCTAGCTTTAGTATTACCTTGTCTCCATGTACAGTTTGTAAAAGGGGGTCCATCTTATGCACTGGCTTTAATTCCATCTTGGCAGTACTGAACAATGACTGGGCTTTAGAGTGACCCTAATTAGCCCAAACCTGACCTGAGAGGAGATATGATGGTTGGATGAGGATTGTGTCATTTAGGGTTATCCTAAAAAAAAAAATATAAAAAAAAAAAAAGGGGGGGGGGGCACCATTGGAAGTTCCTTCTTTTGCTCATGAAGGTTTTCCATCTTGCTGGAAAAACTCTACAGTGCTTCCCGTAGCAGCATAAAAAGGGCTTGGGGGGATATCTTTCTGTCAATGGGCTGGCTCAGTCTAAATACAACAAGTTTTGTTTGTGGCTAATGGGTTTTATCTTGGCTTTTTTCTGAGCAGGGGTAGCTGATCACACTCCATAAGATAGAGATAAGTAGAATCTACAGATCTGTGTACAGAGTGAAATACGGTCATGGAAAGTTTACTATGTAAAATGTGAACGCTGCATCAAAATTGGTTGTAGGTAAATGTTCTATCAGTAACGTCAAATGTGTACCGGACATACACAATGGGGAGATTTACTACAACTGGAAAGTGCAAAATCCGGTGCAGTTGTGCATGGTAGCCAATCAGTTTCTAGCTTCAGCTTGTTCAATTAAGCTTTGACTATAAAACCAGGAAGCTGATTGGTTTCTTTGCAGAGTTGCACCAGATTTTGCACTCTCCAGTTTTAGTAAATCAACCCCACTGGGTTCCCTTTAAATGTTATCAATGCATGTTAATGTTTTAAAAACAACCATGCGACCTTGTATAACTTGTAGCTATCTATGCCCAGGGGAGGACTGGGCCAGGGGGCAGGGGGACAATTGCCCCCTGGGCTACTCTGATGTCCTGTAAAAAGGCTGCACCGCTTCTGCCACAGACATGCTTAAATGATTCCTCGTAAAGAGAAGTAAAAAGTCCCCACCGCTGACCTACTGAGTGCAGGATGAAGACAAGGACAGAGCACAGCCCTCCCTGAGCCCTCCTGAGTGCTGGATGAAGACAAGGACAGAGCACAGCCCTCCCTGAGCCCTCCTGAGTGCAGGATGAAGACAAGGACAGAGCACAATCCCATCCCCCCCCCCCTTTCCCAGCATGGATGGTGTAAACTGTGTCTGAGCAGAAGCCGGTTCCATGCCCCACTGGAGACTCTTCTCTCCCGGCCAGCCCCAACCAAGCTGTTCCAGCTCCCCCCAACCACCCCCTGCTGGCCAGGTTGGGAACCCGGATTCAGTTGGTGGGTAGAGAGTACCTGGACTGGAGCTTCAGCCTGGAATGGGGGTCAGAAGGAGGCCTGGGAAGAGGGAGAGTGGGAGGGGGGCTGAGTCGCTGCACCATGGGTCTCTGGATTATACTTGCCCCATGGGCCGAAAGTTGCCAGTCAGCCCCTGTCTATGCCTATAGGGCCAGACAGGCTGTACTTCGTGCTTTGCAGTACTATACAACGGTGGTGCTTTACTGCTTCGACAATGCAAGTCAATAGGTCAGCTGTCCCACTGAAGTCAGGGTTGGAAGACAGAATTTAAAAGCTGATTAGTTACTATCCACAACTAAACCAGATTATGTGTGCTCCAGTTTTAGTTGCCCCCCAAAACCCCTAGTGTTTGTTGGCACTATTGGCCAATCTGCAATAATGATCTAGAAATGTGACCGTCATCAAATGTGCAATAAAAAAAAACTCAAAAAATTACACTCACTGGACATACATGACACTATTCCTTTAAGGATTGTACAATGAAAGTTCTGTTGTAAGGAAGGATTCAGTGATTGACAGGAGATACTATTGGGTTGATTTACTAAAACTGGAGAGTGCAAATTCTGGTGCAGCTGTGCATATAAACCAATCAGCTTCCAGGATGTATTGTCAAACTTTAATTGAACAAGATGAAGTTAGAAGCGGATTGACTACCATGAAGAGCTGTACCAGATTTTGCACTCTCCAGTTTTAGTAAATCAACCCCTATGCTGCCAAGCGTTTGTGCACACTCCATCAAATCTACCTATATAGCCAAATGTATAAGGATCCATTTCAAAGAGATGAATTTAGGTGTCTCCTGTGAATGGTTTTGGTAATACTACAGCATACAAAGACATTGTAGAGAGTTGTGATCTTCCAATCTTGTGGTGACACTTTAGGAAAGGTCCCTTTTTGTTCCAGCATGACTGTGCCCCTGTGTACAAAGCTGACTCCATAAAGACATAGTTTGATCAGTGTGGCGTGGAGGAAATCAAGTGGCCTTCGCAAAGCCTTGGCTTCAACCTTTCTGAACCTTTGGGATGAATTGGAATGTTGATTGTGATGCAGGCCTTCTCATCTAACATCAGTACATGACCTTAACCTTACTGACCATCTTCTCATCCGACATCATTACCTGACCTCAACTCTACTGACCATCTTCTCATCCAACATTGTTACTTGACCTCAGCCCTACTGACCATCTTCTCATCCAACATCATTACCTGACCTCAACCCTACTGTCTTCTCATCCGACATCATTACCTGACCTCAACTCTACTGACCATCTTCTCATCCAACATTGTTACTTGACCTCAGCCCTACTGACCATCTTCTCATCCAACATCATTACCTGATCTCAACCCTACTGAACCCCTTTGGAATGAATGGGAATGCTGATTGTGAGCCAGGTCTTCTCATCCATCATTACCTGACCTCAACCCTACTGACCATCTTCTCATCCAACATCGTTACCTGACCTCAGCCCTACTGGCTGTCTTCTTATCCAACATTAGTACCTGACCTCAACTCTACTGAACCCCTTTGGGATATATTGAAACATTGATTGTGGTCTTCTTATTCATCATTACCTGACCTCAACTCTACTAACCATCTTCTCATCCAACATTGTTACCTGACCGCAACCCCACTGACCATCTTCTTATCCAACATTGTTTTCTGACCTCAACCCTAATGACCATCTTCTCATCCAACATCGTTACCTGACCTCAGCCCTACTGGCTGTCTTCTCATCCAACATTAGTACCTGACCTCAACTCTACTGAACCCCTTTGGGATATATTGAAACATTGATTGTGGTCTTCTTATTCATCATTACCTGACTTCAACTCTACTGACCATCTTCTCATCCAACATTGTTACCTGACCTCAACCCCACTGACCATCTTCTTATCCAACATTGTTTTCTGACCTCAACCCTAATGACCATCTTCTCATCCAACATCGTTACCTGACCTCAGCCCTACTGAGCATCTTCTCATCCAACATTATTACCTGACCTCAACCCTACTGACCATCTTCTCATCCAACATTAGTACCTGACCTCAACCCTACTGAACCCCTTTGGGATATATTGAAATGTTGATTGTGATCTTCTTATTCATCATTACCTGACCTCAACCCTACTGACCATCTTCTCATCCAACATCGTTACCTGACCTCAACCCTACTGACCATCTTCTCATCCAACATCGTTACCTGACCTCAACCCTACTGACCATCTTCTCATCCAACATTAGTACCTGACCTCAACCCTACTGAACCCCTTTGGGATATATTGAAATGTTGATTGTGATCTTCTTATTCATCATTACCTGACCTCAACCCTACTGACCATCTTCTCATCCAACATCGTTACCTGACCTCAACCCTAATGACCATCTTCTCATCCAAAATTAGTACCTGACCTCAACCCTACTGAACCCCTTTGGGATAAATTGAAATTTTGATTGTGAACTGGAACCCCAAATACTAGCCAGTTCTTCGCATTCAGCCCCAGTACCTGACGTCACAAATAACCACAAATTCCCACAGACACCAAAATCCTGTGGAAAGCTTTCCCAGAAGAGTGGAAGATGTTATAGCCACAAAGGGAGGCCAATTCCATAGTAATGACCATGGTTTTGGGACTTGGATGTCTAATATATATGTGTAGGCCAGGTATCCAAAACCTGTTGGCCATAAATAATATCTAGTTGCAGTCATCATATACTGTATATGAAAAACGACTATGATAAAATCCAAAAACTTTGGACTCTGTGTTGTCAGAGGGTAGAGGCTAATCCCTGTCCATGCCGTGTCCCATAACACAGCTCCCAAATGTCCATCATTTGGAACCTAAACCCCTCTTACTTCCATAGCTAATCCTCTTCTGTAGAGCTCTCTTTAAAGTGGCCTACTGCTTAGTTCTCAAAAATGTATTTATTTATTTATATTGCTTTATTTATTTATTTATATTGCTGTTTAGTTCATGCCAACCTTCTAATAATTACTGATTATTATTGATTGATTATTATTTTTAAATGCTAGTACAAAAGAAACATAGCAGCGAGAAAAAGCTCTAATATGTACAAAGCATTAGGTAGCATACCTAGCATTGGGTCTATTTTTTTAATGCTAAGTGCATCATTCTGAGTAATGTGTCACTTCCAGGTATTTATTACCCCTCACATAGATCACAGTACTCCCCTGACAATGCCTTCATCGGCTGTTTACTCCACAAGGATGGCACCATCTTTGCTCGGCCATTATTAAGGGCCACCATCAGAGACGTAACTACAGGGGTTGCAGGGGTTGCAATTGCAACCGGGCCCCATGCTCCAGAAGGCCTGTGCGGGTCCCCTGTACACCTGGATAGGAGGGGCGGCGGGGGCAGCATGTAGAGAAATCACTGTCCTCCTTTTTCCCCCTGTAGCTGAAGGAGGAAAATGGAGGAAATTGGTTCCTCTGTATGCTGCCCCCACCACTCCTCCTATCCAGGGCACTTGTGTTCTGCTGTCTCTGGGCCCCTGTGTGCTCTCCTGGTCCCCCCCCCCCCCACTGTGCTGCCTTCCTTCTCCTGCCGGCTGCTGCAGGGGATGTGTCACAATAGAGAACCAGAAAGGGGTCGGGAAATATGTAATTTACCAGCTCCTTCCTTTTCTGAATGGACAGAGTCATAGTCAGTGACATTGGAAAAAAATAAAATAAAATGATAAAAAATAATACAATTAAAACTACTGACACCAGTGGGTGAACTTCCAGGATCGCAAAGGTCACACTTGCGACCGGGCCCTGGCATTCCACCACCGTGGGGAGGCCCCAAGATGGCAGGAAGGGGTCCACTGCAGAACTTGTGAAAGGGTCCTGCTGTGGGACCGTAATAAAGGGCCCCACAACGAGAGTAAAGGGCCCCAGGATCAGTGGGAAGAGCCCCAGGCTTGAAGGGAAGGGCCCCGACGAGAGGGGCCTTTCATGGTTCCTTGCACCGGGGCCCTGAAGGTTCTAGCTACGCCTCTGGCCACCATCTACTTCCTGGACTGAGATGATGGCTCAGAGATGACACAGTCATGTTGCCAGTGAAGTCCTTTACTATGTTCACAACAAAACCAGGCCCTGCTAAAACTCCTCACTTTGAGGCTCGCTGTAAGGTTACAATGTTGCCATCTGAATACTGGGAGAAGAAGAGACTGAGGAAATATTTCCTCTTGTCTGCAGTAGACAGATGGCATCATCTCAGCCTAGGCAAAGTCTCTCACTGGAGCTCAAGGACAGCTTTAATGATAAAATGTGGAAATGTTCTGATTCAGTTCCTGTTATGGGGTGACAACTGTGACTTATTTGTGCTTTATAAAAATAAATGTCACCCAGTTTGGAACAAGGTCTACTTTAAGGCTGGAGAGTGATCACTGTCAGTAGCGGGATAGTCAATGGGATAGGCAGGCTTCTGGAATGATTGGAAGGTGTAGTGAAGGCAGATGTGGGGCGGTGGGCAGTAAGGCAGGTGTGTAGAGTCTGTCTCTGCCTGACTGAGCACTTTGCCTGAGGAGCTGAGGAGCAATGTGCTGTGTGCTGAGAGATAGGCCAGCTATTTGATCAGCTCTGGCAGTTTGTTTGTACAAAAGATATTCAGTGAAGCTCACCTCCAAATCTCAATAATTATAAACTCACCGAAGAGATCAGACCTTCAATGGAGCTTGACAAGGCAAGTACCCGAGGGGGGGGGGGGGGGGGGGCGTCTGTACAGGCTGTAATTCATACAGAGGAAAAAAACACACAGTGACTACAGATCAGCAACATAAAGATAGTGTTGCAGTTAACAGGCCATGGTGCCAAATCTAATACTCCACTAATTACCCCCTCCCTGTCCACAGAGAAGAGGCACAAGTAGGCTTGTGTCAATGTTTGTTTAATGTGGAGTGAAGTGTTATATAAATACAACTCCTATCACTTTCACTACCGGAGAAAAGAAAATTCTCCTTTATCTCTTTATACACACACCGCTGAATTGTTACATATCTCCCAACATCATTCTCTCCTCTCTTAATTTCCTTTCCTTTCCCTCCTTTTCCTCTCCTTTCCTTTTCTTTCCTTTCCCTCTTTCCTTTCCTTTCCCTCCTTTTCCTTTTCTATCCTTTCCTTTTTTTTTCCTTTGCTTTCTGTGCCTTGCCTTGCCTTGCCTTGCCCTTGCCTTGCCTTGCCTTGCCTTGCCTTTCCTTTCCTTTCCTTTCCTTTCCTTTCCTTTCCTTTCCTTTCCTTTCCTTTCCTTTCCTTTCCTTTCCTTGCCTTGCCTTGCCTTGCCTTGCCCTTCCTTTCCTTTCCTTTCCTTTCCTTTCCTTTCCTTTCCTTTCCTTTCCTTTCCTTTCCTTTCCTTGCCTTGCCTTGCCTTGCCTTGCCTTGCCTTGCCTTGCCTTTCCCTTCCTTTCTTTTCCTTTCCTTTCCTTTCCTTTCCTTTCCTTTCCTTTCCTTTCCTTTCCTTTCCTTGCCTTGCCTTGCCTTGCCTTGCCTTGCCTTGCCTTTCCTTGCCTTTGCCTTCCTTTCCTTTCCTTTCCTTGCCTTTACTTTCCTTTCCTTTCCATGCTTTTCCCTTCCTTTCCTTTCCTTTCCTTGCCTTGCCTTGCCTTGCCTTTCCCTTCCTTTCCTATCCTATCATTTCCTTTCCTTTCCTTTCCTTTCCTTTCCTTTCCTTTCCTTTCCATGCCTTGCCTTGCCTTGCCTTGCCTTGCCTTGCCTTGCCTTTCCCTTCCTTTCCTATCCTATCCTTTCCTTTCCTTGCCTTTACTTTCCTTTCCTTTCCATGCTTTTCCCTTCCTTTCCTTTCCTTTCCTTTCCTTTCCTTGCCTTGCCTTGCCTTTCCCTTCCCTTCTTTCCTTTCCCTTACTTTCTGTTATTTTCCTTCCCTTTGCTTTCCATTCCTTTCTCCCCTCCACTCTTCCTAATATACCACCCTTCAAGCTTTTATACCAGTACTTCTTTTTAACCTTCCTTCCTTCCTTCCTTCCTTCCTTCCTTCCTTCCTTCCTTCCTTCCTTCCGTCCTTCCTTCCTTTTCTCATGCTTAACTTACCTTCCAACCCTTTTACCAGTTCTTTCTTCCATCCTTAATTTCTTTCTTATCTTATTATATTCCTTTCATGTTTACTGCTGCTATTCCTTCTCCACCTTTTTTCCTTCCTTCCCTTCACTCACTTCTGTCCTTCATTTCATCTCTTCATTCCTCACCCTTTGCCTTTCATTCTATCTTCTCTTTTCTCCTTTTCTCTTCTTTCTTTCTTTCTTTCTTTCTTTCTTTCTTTCTTTCTTTCTTTCTTTCTTTCTTTCTTTCTTTCTTTCTTTCTTTCTTTCTTTCTTTCTTTCTTTCTTTCTTTCCATCAATTATTGCTTTCCTATCTCCCCTTCCTCGTGTTATTTTACCTTCCAACCCTTATACCAGTCCTTTCTTCCTTTCTTACCTCATTCCTTTATTTCCATAATTACTGTTGCTGTTCCTTCCCCACCTCCTTTCATTCCTTCCTTCCTTCCTTCCTTCCTCCCTTCCCTCGCTCTCTTCCTTCCTTGGGGGCTAAAAAGAGGGCAGGACTGGAACCAGGGAACACAAATTTAGAGATGAAAGATGACACTATAAGGATTTATCAATGGTGTCAGCCAGGTGCATGAGCTAAACTACTAAGTAATTAGGCAGTGAGTCAGTTTGTCTGACTGGAGCATACCTCTAACACACAGTCATTGCCCCCTGTCTGGGTATGTGCACAGTGCAGGGCCAAGATGTGTTGGGTGCAGGATTTGGGTGTGTTGGGTGCAGGGCCAAGGTGTGTTGGGTATAGGGTGTAGATATGTTTGGTGCAGGAACCAGTTGTTAGGTGCAGGGCCTTGGTGTATAGATTAAAGCGTCTGGGTGTGTTGGGTGCAGTGTCTAGGAGGTGGTAAGTGCAGGGTCCACATGTGTTGAGTGCAGGATTCAGGTGTTTTGGGTGTAGGGCCTGGGTGTGTCGGGTCCAGGATTAAGGTGTGTTGGTTGCAGGGTACCAGTGTGGTGTGTGTGCAGGGTTCAGGTATGTTGGGTGTAGGTCCCAGGTGTGTTGGATGTAGGTTTTGGGTGGTGGATGCAGGATCCAGGTGTTTTCTGTGTATTACTCAGGTGTGTTTGGTGCAGGGTCCAAGGGTGCAGGGTCCAGGTGTGTTGGGTGCAGGATCTGTGTGTTGTATGCAGGGTCGTGTGTGTTGGGTGCAGGGTCCAGGTTTGTTCCGTCCAGGGCTTGTGTGTGTGTTAGGTGAAGGGTCCAGGTGTGTTTGGTGTAGGTCCCAGGTGTGTTGGGTTCAGGTTCTTTGTGTTGTATGCAGGGTCTCGGTGTGTTGGGTGCAGGGCCTGGGCATGTTGGGTGCAATGTCCAGGTATATTGGGAGCAGGGCTCGGGTGTGTTGAGTGCAGGTTCTGTGTGTTGTATGCAGGGTCTGGGTATGTTGGGTGCAGGGCCCAGGCATGTTGGGTGCAATGTCCAGGTGAGTTGGGTGCAGGGCTCGGGATTATTGGATGCAGGTTCTGTGTGTTGTATGCAGGGTTTGGTTGTGTTAGGTGCAGGTTCTGTGTGTTTTATGCAGGGTCTGGGTGTGTTGGGTGCAGGGCCCAGGCATATTGGGTGCAATATCCAGGTGTGTTGGGTGCAGGGCTCGAGTGTATTGGGTGCAGGCTCTACATGTTGTATGCAGGGTCTGGGTGTGTTGGGTGCAGGGCCCAGGCATATTGGGTGCAATGTCCAGGTGTGTTGGGTGCAGGGCTTGGGTGTATTAGGTGCAGGCTCTGCATGTTGTATGCAGGGTCTGGGTGTGTTGGGTGCAGGTCACAGGCATATTGGGTGCAATATCCAGGTGTGTTGGGTGCAGGGCTCGAGTGTATTGGGTGCAGGCTCTACATGTTGTATGCAGGGTCTGGGTGTGTTGGGTGCAGGGCCCAGGCATATTGGGTGCAATGTCCAGGTGTGTTGGGTACAGGGATCAGGTGTATTGGGTGCAGGCTCTGCATGTTGTATGCAGGGTCTGGGTGTGTTGGGTGCAGGTCCCAGGCATATTGGGTGCAATATCCAGGTGTGTTGGGTGCAGGGCTCGAGTGTATTGGGTGCAGGCTCTACATGTTGTATGCAGGGTCTAGGTGTGTTGGGTGCAGGGCTCGGCATATTGGGTGCAATGGCCAGGTGTGTTGGGTGCAGGGCTTGGGTGTATTGGGTGCAGGCTCTGCATGTTGTATGCAGGGTCTGGGTGTGTTGGGTGCAGGGCCCAGGCATATTGGGTGCAATATCCAGGTGTGTTGGGTGCAGGGCTCGGGTGTATTGGGTGCAGGCTCTGCATGTTGTATGCAGGGTCTGGGTGTGTTAGGTGCAGGGCCCAGGCATATTGGGTGCAATGTCCAGGTGTGTTGGGTGCAGGGCTCGGGTGTATTGGGTGCAGGCTCTGCATGTTGTATGCAGGGTCTGGGTGTGTTGGGTGCAGGGCCCAGGCATATTGGGTGCAATGTCCAGGTGTGTTGGGTGCAGGGCCCGGGTTTGTTGGTTGCAGGTTCTGTGTGTGTTGTATGCAGGCTCCAGGTGTGCTGGGAGCAGGTTTTGGGTGCACTGGCCGGTTGTGTTGGGTGAAGGGCTCCCCAGTGTGTTGGGTGTAGAAGCCAGGTGCAGGGCTTGGGTGTGTTGGGCGCAGGGTGTGCAGGACAGCTGCGGCGGTGTGTTGGTGTGTGCCGGGTGAGGTTGTGACGAGGCATCTCAAGTATGTCTGCGAGAACAAGCTCATTTCAATTAGAAGGCAATAAAATGCAAATGTGCTCTTGATAAGACAGGCAGAGGAACACCTGGACAGCAATCAATAACAAGCAATGTTTTATTCACAGTTATTATCCAGCTTATAATTACAAGTCGTGACTGCATTCCTGACAAGGGGGAACATTCCTCTCTTCTGCCACTGCTAAAATGTTTTCACAACCAACTCCTGCAAAGGTCCCCCTGCTACTCAACACAGCAACCAATCAGATTACAGTATACAAAGGCACATACAGTCATCTTCCTTTCACCAATAACAGATCGGCCGTAGGGGATGGATGGCCGTGCTGTAAAGCAGAGTGCAAAGAAAAAAAATCCTGTTGGTCCTACCAGAAATCTTGTGAGCTGTAAACTTTCTGTGTTCTAAGCCTGGGCTCCACTCTTATCAGTTACATTCTTGCCAGTGAATTAACCAGTTCTGGACCGGAAAGGATTTGCCCCCTTAATGACGAGGCCATATTTTGCGATTTGGCACTGCGATACATTACCGGACAATGGTGTGGTCGTGCGACACTGTACCAAAATACAATTGATGTCCCTTTTTTCCCACAAACAGAGCTTTCTTTTGGGGGTATTTGATCACCTCTGCGATTTTTATTTTTTGCGCTATAAACAAAAAAAGAGCGACAATTCTGAAAAAAAAAAAAAAAACAGTATTTTTCACATTCTGCTATATAACATTCCCATAGAAAAAAATTAATTAAAAATCTAAATTTTTTAACATTTAAGGCCAATTTGTTTTCTGCTACATATTTTTGGTAAGAAAAAAAAAAAAATCTAAATAAGCGTATTTTGATTGGTTTGCGCAAAGGTTATTGCGTCTACTAACTATGGGAAAGATTTATGTAATTTTTATTGTTTTTTTTTTCTTTTTTACTAGTAATGCACGCTATAAACAAAAAAAGAGCGACAATCCTGAAAAAAAAAAAAATATATATACGTATATATATTTTTCACATTTTGCTATATGACATTCCCATAGAAAAAAAAATAAAAATATATATTTTTTAACATTTTAGGCCAATTTGTTTTCTGCTACATATTTTTGGTTAAAAAAAAAATCACAATAAGCGTATTTTGATTGGTTTGCGCAAAGGTTATTGCGTCTACTAACTATGGGAAAGATTTATGTCATTTTTATTGTTTTTTTTTTTTTTTTACTAGTAATGCACGCTATAAACAAAAAAAGAGCGACAATTCTGAAAAAACAAAAAAAAAAAACAATATTTTTCACATTCGGCTATATAACATTCCCATAGAAAAAAAAAAATAAAAATATATATTTTTTAACATTTTAGGCCAATTTGTTTTCTGCTACATATTTTTGGTAAAAAAAAAAAAAAATCACAATAAGCGTATTTTGATTGGTCTGCACAAAAGTTATCGCGTCTACTAACTACGGGGAAGATTTATGTCATTTTTATTGTTTTTTTTTTTACTAGTAATGGTGGCGTTGTGCGATTTTTTGCGGGACTTCGACATTGTGGCGGACAGATCGGACCCCTAACTAACATTTTTTACACTTTTAGGGGGACCAGTGACATTACTACAGTAATCAATGCTAAAATAGGCAGTGTCACTGTAATAATGAAACTGGCAGGGAAGGGGTTAACACTGTGGGTGATCAAGGGGTTAAATGTGTACCTAGGGGCGTGTTTCTAACTGTATGGGGGCGTGGCTTGTGAACTGATAACAGAAACCTGTGATCCTATATAGAAGGATCACAGGAGCTCTGTGATCATTCCAGAGAGAAGAACGGTCAGCTGTGTTTACAACAGCGGGGAGCGATCGCGGGTGTCAAGCGGGCGCAGCAATCAGAAGCCACCTGCCTCGCGCATCGGAATCCTTGCTGAAAAAAAAAATGAGTTAAAAAAAAAAAAAAATCAATGAATAATCAATGAATAATCAATGAATAATCACGTGTTCCCCCCATACTTGAAAAGTCTTGCTGCTTCCCCAGTGGGTTGAGGTGATTGGGAAACCCAGAAAATGACTGCGTCTTCAAAAAAGATATATAAAATTATAAAAAAAAAAGATAAAAAGATAAATAAAAATTTAAGAAAGAGGTAAAAAAAATGAATAAAAAAAATCCATGAATAATCAAGTGTTCCCCCCATACTTGGAAAGTCTTGCTGCTTCGGCAGTGGGTTGAGGTGATTGGGGAACCCAGAAAATGACTGCGTCTTCAATAAAGATAAAAAAAAATTATAAAAAAAAGATAAAAATAAATAAAGAACAATTTAGCAATGGGGTAAAAAAATGAGTTAAAAAAAAAAATCAATGAATAATCATGTGTTCCCCCCATACTTGGAAAGTCTTGCTGCTCCGGCAGTGGGTTGATGCGATTGGGGAACCCAAAAAATTATTGCGTCTTCAATAAAGATATAAAATATTATAAATAAAAAAAAGTTTAAGAAAGGGGTAAAAAAATTAATAAAAAAAAAAAATCAATGAATAATCATGTGTTCCCCCCATACTTGGAAAGTCTTGCTGCTCCGGCAGTGGGATGAGGTGATTGGGGAACCCAGAAAATGACTGCGTCTTCAATAAAGATATAAAAAAGTATAAAAAAAATAAATAAAAATGTAGGAAAGGGGGTAAAAAAAAATGAATAATAAAAAATCAATAAATAATCAATGAATAATCATGTGTTCCCCCCATACTTGGAAAGTCTTGCTGCTCCGGCAGTGGGTTCAGGTGATTGGGGAACCCAGAAAATGACTGCGTCTTCAATAAAGATATAAAAAATTATAAAAAAAAGATAAAAAAAATAAATAAATTTAGGAAAGGGGTAAAAAAAAATGAATAAAAAAAAAAAATCAATGAATAATCAATGAATAATCATGTGTTCCCCCCCATACTTGGAAAGTCTTGCTGCTCCAGCAGTGGGTTGAGGTGATTGGGGAACCCAGAAAATGACTGTGTCTTCAATAAAGATATAAAAAAAGATAAAAAAATAAATAAAAATTTAAGAAAGGGGTAAAAAAAAAAAATCAATGAATAAAATAATTCATGCAGGAAATGCTTGGAGACACGGCCCATGTGGTGTAATACGCTGATTTAATGACTGTCAGAAAGGTTCGTGCAATTCCTGTTAAGTGACATTAAATACACTCGTGTCATTCCGGCCCGCGGCATTGTCTTCTGCTCAGGTGTCAGGAGATTTTTAGACTTTGACGCATGTAAATGTATTTCTTCTGGTGTTTTTTTTTTTTTTTTTTTTTTGTCAAATTCTGATCTCGACCTCAAACATGAAAGCAACAATATCAGACGTTTACCATTTAAGGTTAGATCACAGGCGGGTAGTAAAACAGATCATAATAGCATAAATACATATATACATATTTGTAGGGCTGATAAGCAAGCTATTTTTAAACAAAATGCATAGGAAGTTGCAGGGGAGGACTGGGCCAGGGGGCAGGGGGGCAATTGCCCCCCCCCCCCGGTCCGTTCTGATGCCCTGTAAAAAGGCTGCACTGCTTCTGCCACAGACATGCCTAAATGATTCCTGGTAAAGAGAAGTAAAAAGTCCCCACCACTGACCTACTGAGTGTGGGATGAAGACAAGGACAGAGCGCAGGCCTCCCCCTTAACATGGATGATGTAAACTGTGTCTGAGCTGAGGCCAATTCCATGCACCACTGGAGAATCTCCTCCCCTTGCCAGCTCCAATCTGGTGTCCAGATCAGGAACCTGGATTCGGCCAATGAGTAGAGAGCTTCAGCCTGGAATGGGGGTCAGGAGGAGGCCAGGAAGAGGGAGAGTGGGAAGAGGCACCATGGGCCTCTGGTTTATACTTGCCCCATGGGCCGAAGGTTGCCAGTCAGCCTCTGGGAAGATGGGCACTGCCAAGGGGGACATGCACCATGTTGTGAGCCCCGCCCCTTTTATAGAAAGGGGTTGGGTTATCTATTTCTTCAAATAATCTTGTGACCAGGGGCAAAGGCTATGTATTGCATTATAGTTTTTTTTCTATATTTCTGACGGTGAACCGGCCAACTTGGTAGCGGCAATCCTTAACCTCATCCCTACAATCGGTTTGGGAGTTGGAATATGACTCTTTTGGGTAGTCATTATCTCAGATATGTTGCCTGGAGAGTGCACCAATTTAGGGCCGAAACTTTTGATTTGAGGGTCTTGGTACAAAAAAAGAGATGCCTTGACTAAAAGCTTCCCCTTACTGTGATATTCCCGCAAATCCTCCTCCGAACACTAACCCTTCTGCCAACCTTAACGTTAACCCTCCCTTTAACGCTAACAGTAATCCTTACACAAACTTTTGCACTAACCTTCCCGCCAACCCTAACACCAACTCTCCTACCAACCCTAACACCATTCCATACCCTAACACTCCTGCCAACCTTAACACTTACTCTAACCTTAACATTGATCCTACAACAATCCTACCACTAACTCTTACGTTTACCCTATCCTTTTCTCTAACCCTAGCAATAACCCCAACTTCAGCAACAACAATCCGGTCAACCCTAACATCAACTCCCCTGCTAACCCTGACTCTAATCCTCACCCTAACAGTAATCCTTCCGTCATCTTACCTCTAACACTTACATTTACCCTAGCCCTTCCCTTGATTTACTAAAGGACAATACACTTTACACGACCATCACATCTAAAATAGCTTGTTGGACATCCCATTCCAAAACCATGGGCATTGATATGGCATTGACACCCCCCCCCCCCCCATGGATGGATGATAATATGGAATTGATCCCCTCCATGGACATTAATATGGAGTTGACCCACCTCCATTGACAACAATGTGGAGTTACCCTGCCCTCATGGACATTATTATGGACTTGATCCCCCTCTATGGACAATAATATGGAGTTGACCCTCTTCACAAACATTATTATGGAGTTGACCCCCCTCCATTTACATTATTTGGAGTTGCCTCAACCATTATTTGGAGTTGCCCCCAATCCATAACGTTATTATGGATTTGATCCCTGTCCATGGACATTAATATGGCATTGCAACCCACCCCAATGGATTATACTATGGTGTTGACCTCCCACCATAGGCATTATTATGGTGTTGACCTGCCTCCATTGACATTGATGTGGAGTTGCCTTGCCCTCATGAACTTTATTATAGACTTGACCCACCTCTGTGGATAATAAAGTGGAGTTGACCCCCTTCCATGGTCATTAATATGGAGTTGACCCCCTCCATGGACATTAATATGGAGTTGACCCCCCTCTATGGACATTGAAATAGAGTTGCCCCATCCTCATTGACAATGATATGATGTTAACCCCCACCTACGTTGACATTAAGATGGAGATGCCTCGCCCTCATGGACATTAATAGGGACTTGACCACCTCACGGACTTTAATACGAAGTTGGCCTCCTATGGCCATTAATATAGATTTGGCCCTCCATGGTCATTATTATAGAGTTGGCCCCCTCCATGGCCATTAATATAGAGTTACTCCCCCCCCCCCCATGGCCAATAATATAGAGTTGACCTCCACTCTCCTTGGAATACTTTCCACAAGATTTTGGAGTGTATGTGTGAATTAGTGCCCATTTGTGACGTCAAGTACTGATGTTGGATGAGGAGACCTGGCCCACAATTGGTGTTCCAATTCAAAGGTGTACAGTAGGATTGAGGTCAGGGCTCTGTGCAGGACACTCATATTGCACATTTACTAAAGGACTATACACTTTACAATCTATGGCCAAATGCTTTGAACATCTGACTCTCACACCTATGTCAACTTGTTGGATATCCCATTCCAAATTCATGGCCTTTGATATGGAGTTGGCTTCCTTTGCAGCTATACCAAATATAGCCTCCACTCTTCTGGGAAGGCTTTCCACAGGAGTGTGTCTGAAGGAAATGATGCTCACTTAGGCAAAATAACATTGCTGAGGTCAAGTACTGATGTTGTTGTTGTTCCAACTCATCCCAAATCATCCCAGTAGGGTTGAGGTCAGGGCTCTGTGCAGGACACTTGAGGTCCTCCACATCAAACTGGTCAAACCATGTCTATATAGAGTAGTTGGTTGGGAAGACCTGACGTGTTCCAATTCATCCCAAAGGTGTTCAGTAGGGTTGAGGTCAGGGCTCTGTGCAGGACGCTTGAGTTCCTCCACACCAAGCTGGTCAAACCATGTCTATATGGAGTAGTTGGTTGGGAAGACCTGACTTGTTCCAATTCATCCCAAAGTAGTTCAGTAGAGTTGAGGTCAGGGCTCTGTGCAGGACGCTTGAGTTCCTCCACACCAAGCTGGTCAAACCATGTCTATATGGAGTAGTTGGTTGGGAAGACCTGACTTGTTCCAATTCATCCCAAAGGTGTTCAGTAGGGTTGAGGTCAGGGCTCTGTGTAGGACACTTGAGGTCCTCCACATCAAACTGGTCAAACCATGTCTATATAGAGTAGTTGGTTGGGAAGACCTGACTTGTTCCAATTCATCCCAAAGGTGTTCAGTAGGGTTAAGGACAGGGCTCTGTGCAGGACACTTGAGTTCCTCCACACCAAACTGGTCAAACCATGTCTATATGGAGTGGTTGGTTGAGAAGACCTGACTTGTTCCAATTCATCCCAAAGGTGTTCAGTAGAGTTGAGGTCAGGGCTCTGTGCAGGACGCTTGAGTTCCTCCACACCAAGCTGGTCATACCATGTCTATATGGAGTAGTTGGTTGGGAAGACCTGACTTGTTCCAATTCATCCCAAAGGTGTTCAGTAGGGTTGAGGTCAGGGCTCTGTGTAGGACGCTTGAGTTCCTCCACACCAAACCGGTCAAACCATGTCTATATGGAGTGGTTGGTTGGGAAGACCTGACTTGTTCCAATTCATCCAAAAGGTGTTCAATAGGGTTGAGCACAGGGCTCTGTGCAGGACACTCATGTTGGTAATTTATTAAAGGACTATAGACTTTGCACTCTATGGCAAAACGTTTTAGACACCTGGCCATCACACTTATGTCGGCTTGTTGGACATCCCATTCCAAATCCATGGCCATTAAAATGGAGTTGGCCTCCTTTGCAGCTTTACCAAATTGAACCTTCACTCTTCTCAGAAGCCTTTCTACAAGAGCATGTCTGAGGGAAATGATGCCCATTCAGGCAAAACAACATTTGTAAGGTCAAGTGCTGATGTTGTTGTTCCAATGAATCCCAAAGGTGTTCAGTAGGGTTGAAGTCAGAGCTCTGTGCAGTTCCTCCACACCAAGCTGGTCAAACCATGACTATATGGAGCTGGCTTTGTACACAGGGACACAGTCATTCTGGAACAGAAAAAAATCTTCACCAAACTGTTCCCACAAGATTGAAAAAACACAATTGTCTACAATCTCTTTGTATGCTGTAGCATTAAATATATTCTTCACCTGAACTCCGTCATTTCGGGAGGAGGGTTCACATACTGTACTTTTGGGCATATAAAGTGAACCTGTTTTTACTGTGACTTAAATGCTTACTTGCTTCTGTTCTGTCAATACTGTCAGGGCTGGATCTAGGGGGGTGCTGGGCACCCATATTTTGATCTTGCCTCCCCCCAGGACCAGTAAAATCAGCAGGGTGGGCCCTACAATGAGGCACCAAAGTCCAGCCCAACAGCCATGGTGCACATAGCCATAAGAATAAAAAAAAAGTATTTGCACCCCCTGCAAATCAGACATGTAAGATCGGGGCCTGATTCAAGTAATTAGGATGCACTTGCTCAAATCTTTCCCAAATGGGTGCTGAGTGGAGGTCCTGCCTTGGCAATAATAAGGAACCCTCTAGATCAGGGGTCTCCAAACCTTCTAAACAAGGGGTCAGTTTACTTCAGAATTTGGGGGGGGGGGTGAACTATGGCCACTGGGAGTAGAAAATGTCAATGGGAGTAATTGTGCTTCATCATTGGTGTCAGGGGGCACAATTGATGGTGTCATTGGGAAAAATTGTGCCCCATCGTTGGTGTCATTGGCAGGAAATGTGCCCCCATTGTTAGTGTAATTGAGAAGAATTGTGCCCCTTCATTGGTGTCATTGGAAGGAATAGTGCCCCATCATTGGTGTCATGGGGGGAGGGGGGATAGTGCCCCTTCATTGATTTCTTTGGGAGGAATTGTGCTCCCTCATTGGTCTCATTGGGAGGAATAGTGCCCCATTATTGGTGTCAGTGGGATGAATAGTGCCCCATTATTGATGTCATTGGGAGGAATAGCACCCCATCATTGGTGGCATGGGGGGGGGGGGGAGATAGTGCCCCTTCATTGATTTCTTTAGGAGGAATTGTGCTCCTTCATTGGTCTCATTGGGAGGAATAGTGTCCCAACATTGGTATCAGTGGGAGGAATAGTGCCCCATTATTGATGTCATTGGGAGGAATAATGCCCCATCATTGGTGTCATTGGGAGAAATAGTGTCCCATCATTGGTGTCAGTGGGAGGAATAGTGCCCCATCATTAGTGTCATTGGAAGGAATAGTGCCCCAACATTGGTTTCACTGGGAGGAATAGTGTACCATCATTGGTGTCAGTGGGAGAAATAGTTCCCCATCATTGGTATCAGTGGGAGGAATAGTGCCCCATCATTGGTGTCAGTGGGAGGAATAATGCCCCAACATTGGTGTCACTGGGAGGAATAGTGCCCCATCATTGGTGTCAGTGGGAGGAATAGTGCTCCATCATTGGTGTCAGTGGTAGGAATAGTGCCCCATCATTGGTGTCATTGGGAGGAATAGTGCCCCATCATTGGTGTCATTGGGAGGAATAGTGCCCCATAATTGGTGTCATTGGGAGGAATAGTGCCCCATCATTGGTGTCATTGGGAGGAATTTTGCTCTATTTTAGGTAACAGTGGATCAAACAGTGCCCCAAGGGCTGGATAAAAGCAGGCCTAGTGCTGCATCTAACCCCCCGGCAGCAGTTTGGAGACCACTGATCTAGATGTTTAGGAAAGCTGTAGCTAGCCTAAGTTTGAAAGGTGAATTGGATTTTATTAAAAAAGAAAGTAATAATAAGGAACATACCGGTAATTACATGTGATGTGAAAAAAGTTTGCCCCCCTATTGGCTCTCATTGTAGATGTGGGGAGACTTGCAGTGTGGCTGTGTGGTCGGTATACAATGTATAAATATCTAGAAGGGAATCCCGTTGAGCGGTCATTGTGTTCCTCTCTAGGTGACCCCTCTACAAGTGTCACAGGGCCTGCGCCCTCTCCATGTGTGACTCCATTACTCACTTTGTGTCACTCACACCGACCACATCACCCCACACAGGGCTTGTTCAGCCTTTCTGATGGAGCCCAATTTATCACCCAGAAATAAAGGCGGATTCATCGGCCTGACACCCTCTGTGGGTGGAACGTCTCCGAGAGGACAATGGCATTCTTCTACTCCACCTATTGTCCCTGTGACGGAGGGATCCTGCCGAGCATCACCCCGCCAATACAGCCTGCAAATCAGTACAGGGCAGAGAGTAATGCCGAGCAAACTCCTCCGATAGATAGATAGATAGATAGATAGATAGATAGATAGATAGATAGATAGATAGATAGATAGATAGATAGATAGATAGATAGATAGATAGATAGATAGATTGTAGGTAGATAGATTGACTGTAAATAGATAGATAGATAGATAGATAGATAGATAGATAGATAGATAGATAGATAGATAGATAGATAGATAGATAGATAGATAGCCAATAGATAGGTTGATTGTAAATAGATAGACAGATTGTTTGTAAATAGATAGATAGATTGTAGATAGATAGATAGATAGATAGATAGATAGATAGATAGATAGATAGATAGATAGATAGATAGATAGATAGATAGATAGATAGATTGTCGATAGATAGATAGATAGATAGATAGATAGATAGATAGATAGATAGATTGTCAATAGATAGATAGATAGATAGATAGATAGATTGTCAATAGATAGATTGATTGTAAATAGATAGACAGATTGTTTGTAGATAGATAGATAGATAGATAGATAGATAGATAGATAGATAGATAGATAGATAGATAGATAGATAGATAGATAGATAGATAGATTGTCAATAGATAGATAGATAGATAGATAGATAGATAGATAGATAGATAGATAGATAGATAGATTGTCAATAAATAGATAGATAGATAGATTGTCAATAGATAGATTTATTGTAAATAGATAGACAGATTGTTTGTAGATAGATAGATAGAGTAGATCATAAATAGAAGATTATTCAATACATACAAATGACATAGATATAAAATAGTTAGCTAGAAAAAAAATTAGAGCAATGGATAGATACTGTATATACAGTAGAATTTAGATAGATAGAATATATACTGTGAGTGCAGAATGCTTGTTGCCTGGTTAGAAGCTCCTTTAGATAATATTGGTGTTTGTGACCTGGAACAAGTATGTAGCCAGTGAAGGCAGACTTCCCAATCTGCACCCTTCCCCCAGTGAATTAGTGATGTCAGAGGATGGAATGGGCGGTGCAGAACAATCTATTTGTGGAAGAAACAGCGGTGTTTGCTCTCAGTGATGGAGTGTCAAATTTGTAGGCCTCTGACCGGCCAGCAGAGGGTCAGCCCATGACAGATCTCTGGGTGCTGGGCGAACGTTCTCTACGCAGTGGGGGAACGTTCTCTGGGCTGTGGGGGAACATTCTCTGGGCGGTGGGGGAATGTTGCCTGGGCGGTGGGCGAGTGTTCTCTGGGCAGTGGGCGAACATTCTCTGGACTGTGAGTGAACGTTCTCTGTTTGGGGGGGGGGTAAAGTTCTCTGGGTGGTGGGGAAACATTCTCTGGGCGGTGGGTGAACATTTTCTTGGCGGTGGGGGAACATTCTCTGGGCGGTGGGCGAACGTTCTCTGGGCGGTGGGGGAACGTTCTCTGGGTGGTGGGGGATTGTTCTCTGGGTGGTGGGGAAACATTCTCTGGGCGGTGGGTGAACATTTTCTTGGCGGTGGGCGAACGTTCTCTGGGTGGTGGGGAAACATTCTCTGGGCGGTGGGTGAACATTTTCTTGGCGGTGGGGGAACATTCTCTCGGCGGTGGGGGAACATTCTCTGGGCGGTGGGCGAACGTTCTCTGGGTGGTGGGGAAACATTCTCTGGGCGGTGGGTGAACATTTTCTTGGCGGTGGGGGAACATTCCCTGGGCGGTGGGCGAACGTTCTCAGGGCTGTGGGTGAACGTTCTCTGGGTGGTGGGGAAACATTCTCTAGGCGGTGGGGAAACATTCTCTGGGCGGTGGGTGAACATTTTCTTGGCGGTGGGGGAACATTCTCTATGCGGTGGGTGAACATTCTCTGGGCGGTGGGCGAACGTTCTCTGGGCGTTGGGGGAACGTTCTCTGGGCGTTGGGGGAACGTTCTCTTGGCGGCGGGGAAATGTTCTCTTGGCGGTGGGGAAATGTTCTCTTGGCGGTGGGCGAATGTTCTCTGTGCAATGGAGGAATGTTCTCTTGGCGGTGTGGGAACATTCTCTGGGCGGTTGGGGAACGTTCTCTGGGCGGTGGGGGAACGTTCTCTTTTCAGTGGGGGAATCTTCTCTTGGTGGTGGGGGAACGTTCTCTGTGAGATGGAGGAATGTTCTCTTGGCGGTGTGGGAATATTCTCTGGACGGTTGGGGAACGTTCTCTGGGCGGTTAGGGAACATTCTCTGGGTGGTGGGGGAGCGTTCTCTTGGCAGTGGGGGAATCTTCTCTTGGCGGTGGGGGAACGTTCTCTGGGTGGTGGGGGAACGTTCTCTGGGTGGTGGGGAAACATTCTCTGGGCGGTGGGTGAACATTTTCTTGGCGGTGGGCGAACGTTCTCTGGGTGGTGGGGAAACATTCTCTGGGCGGTGGGTGAACATTTTCTTGGCGGTGGGGGAACATTCTCTCGGCGGTGGGGGAACATTCTCTGGGCGGTGGGCGAACGTTCTCTGGGTGGTGGGGAAACATTCTCTGGGCGGTGGGTGAACATTTTCTTGGCGGTGGGGGAACATTCCCTGGGCGGTGGGCGAACGTTCTCAGGGCTGTGGGTGAACGTTCTCTGGGTGGTGGGGAAACATTCTCTGGGCGGTGGGGAAACATTCTCTGGGAGGTGGGTGAACATTTTCTTGGCGGTGGGGGAACATTCTCTATGCGGTGGGTGAACATTCTCTGGGCGGTGGGCGAACGTTCTCTGGGCGTTGGGGGAACGTTCTCTGGGCGTTGGGGGAACGTTCTCTGGGCGGTGGGGGAACGTTCTCTTGGTGGCGGGGAAATGTTCTCTTGGCGGTGGGGAAATGTTCTCTTGGCGGTGGGCGAACGTTCTCTGTGCGATGGAGGAATGTTCTCTTGGCGGTGTGGGAACATTCTCTGGGCGGTTGGGGAACGTTCTCTGGGCGGTTGGGGAACGTTCTCTTGGCGGTGGGGAAATGTTCTCTTGGCGGTGGGGAAATGTTCTCTTGGCGGTGGGCCAACGTTCTCTGTGCGATGGAGGAATGTTCTCTTGGTGGTGTGGGAACATTCTCTGGGCGGTTGGGGAACGTTCTCTGGGCGGTGGGGGAACGTTCTCTTTTCAGTGGGGGAATCTTCTCTTGGTGGTGGGGGAACGTTCTCTGTGAGATGGAGGAATGTTCTCTTGGCGGTGTGGGAATATTCTCTGGACGGTTGGGGAACGTTCTCTGGGCGGTTAGGGAACATTCTCTAGGCGGTGGGGGAACGTTCTCTTGGCAGTGGGGGAACCTTCTCTTGGTGGTGGGGGAACGTTCTCTGTGCGATGGAGGAATGTTCTCTTGGCGGTGGGGGAACATTCTCTTGGCGGTGTGGGAACATTCTCTGGGCGGTTGGGGAACGTTCTCTTGGCGGTGTGTGAACATTCTCTGGGCTGTTGGGGAACGTTCTCTGGGCGGTTGGGGAACGTTCTCTGGGCGGTGGGGGAACATTCTCTTGGCGGTGTGGGAACATTCTCTGGGCGGTTGGGGAACCTTCTCTTGGCGGTGTGGGAACATTCTCTGGGCTGTTGGGGAACGTTCTCTGGGCGGTGGGGGAACATTCTCTGGGCGGTGTGGGAACATTCTCTGGGCGGTTGGGGAACGTTCTCTGGGCGGTTGGGGAACGTTCTCTGGGCGGTTGGGGAACATTCTCTGGGCGGTTGGGGAACGTTCTCTGGGCGGTGGGGGAACATTCTCTGGGCGGTGTGGGAACATTCTCTGGGCGGTTGGGGAATGTTCTCTGGGCTGTTGGGGAACGTTCTCTGGGCGGTTGGGGAACGTTCTCTGGGCGGTTGGGGAACATTCTCTGGGTGGTGGGGGAACGTTCTCTTGGCAGTGGGGGAATCTTCTCTTGGCGGTGGGGGAACGTTCTCTGGGCGGTGGATGAACGTTCTCTTGGTGGTGGGGGAACATTCTCTGGGTTGGGGGAATGTTCTGCGTGCCAGAAATTGATCACATACCCCGGTTTGCATTGATGAGATTGATATTATTTGTAGCACTAATCACTACAACCACAAAGATGCGTCGCCCCCCCGGGGGTCTCAGGAAGCCGGCTCGGCTACAATGCCGCATGTGGGAATTTTTTGGCTGTCAATGAACAGATGTCTTACAAGCTCGGTGCTAACCACACACTGTACAGGAAGCTGTAATAAAGACGGATTGAGGCAATACTGTACGGGGGAGGGGCGTGGGAACCACTGCCACCAATAACCAACCAGGATCATAAAATTAATATTAGCAATTTATAACCTAATGACAAGGTGTGTCCTCATCGATCATAAACTGCGGGAGGAGATTTTCAAGAACATTTTATGGCCCTGATCCATGCAGCACCTAAAGCATTGCTGTACAGCACTTAAGGAATTCCAAAATGACCTGCAAAAAAAAAAGAAAAGAAAAAAAGAAATGATTAATTTTGGAGCCACTTTAGTATGCCTCGAAGTGAGCTACAGTAGGTTTACAAGAACATTTTATGGTCCTGATTCATTGAGCACTTGACAAATGCTATATAGCACTTAGGGACGCCAAAATGACATGTAAAAAAATGCAAAATTTTGGGACCACTTTAGAATGTCTCCTAAACCTAGCCAATAAAATCTCATATGAGCTTTAATGTTCATTTTATAAGTTATTTCCATTTATTTAAATTTTGTTTTCTCACCCATCAGGCTCCATTCACACTTCGTGATTCGGAAACCCCCGCGTTAATCGCTGTACAACACGCAATACGCATTTGGGTGCCGTTATCCTTTCACTGCACCCCCAAGCGCGATGCGATTCTGCCTTGTCTGTCATGCGACAAGATCATGCGACGATCGCAGCAAACCGCGCCTCTAAAAATGGCGTGAAGCTTGTCGCTTTAAAACAGAGGAGGATCTTCTCTTCTAGTGACAAAATAGGGCATCCCGTTTAAGCGAATGGGCCGGCCCTATGCGACATGCAGAATGTCTGGATGCAAAGTGTTAATCAATACAAATCTCAGGCAGCGCTGGCTATATCATACAAATATGCTGATACAAGCTACAATTCATAAACTGAAACATTAATAGTAAATATTGCACATTAGTGATGAGAAATTAGGAATAAAGCAACAATATAAGTGCAAAAAAGTGCAATCATAAGTGCTTCCTGCTTAATCCCAGGGATCCCCCTGTATATTCCGCCACATGCTGCCAGGGATTCCCCTGTATATTCTGCCACGTGCTCCCAGGGATCCCCCTGTATATTCTGCCACGTGCTCCCAGGGATCCCCCTGTATATTCCGCCACATGCTCCCAGGGATCCCCCTCTATATTCCGCCACATGCTGCCAGGGATCCCCCTCTATATTCCTCCACATGCTCCCAGGGATCCCCCTGTATATTCCACTATGTGCTCCCAAGGATCCCCCTGTATATTCCACCACGTACTCCCAAGGATCCCCCTATATATTCTGCCACATGCTCCCAGGGATCCCTCTGTATATTCCATCACATGCTTCCAGGGTTCCCCCTGCATATTTCACCACATGCTGCCAGGGATTGCCCTTTATATTCCGCCACATGCTGCCAGGGATCCCCCTCTATATTCCACCACATGCTCCCAGGGATCCCCCTGTATATTCCGCCACGTGCTCCCAGGGATCCCCCTGTATATTCCGCCACGTGCTCCCAGGGATCCCCCTGTATATTCCGCCACATGCTGCCAGGGATCCCCCTGTATATTCTGCCACATGCTCCCAGGGATCCCCCTGTATATTCCGCCACATGCTGCCAGGGATCCCCCTGTATATTCCGCCACATGCTGCCAGGGATTCCCCTGTATATTCCGCCACATGCTGCCAGGGATCCCCCTGTATATTCCGCCACATGCTGCCAGGGATCCCCCTGTATATTCCGCCACATGCTCCCAGGGATCCCCCTGTATATTCCACCACGTGCTCCCAAGGATCCCCCTATATATTCCGCCACATGCTTCCAGGGTTCCCCCTGCATATTCTACCACATGCTCCCAGGGATCCCCCTGTATATTCCGCCACATGCTGCCAGGGATCCCCCTGTATATTCCGCCACATGCTGCCAGGGATCCCCCTGTATATTCCGCCACATGCTGCCAGGGATCCCCCTGTATATTCCGCCACATGCTCCCAGGGTTCCCCCTGCATATTCCACCATGTGCTCCCAGGGATCCCCTTGTATATTGGGTGCAATTAGTTTGTTTTTAATAAATCCGTGTGATAAACGTTATCACGCTAGTGGTGGTTTTTCTTTCTCTTACATCCATATGAGAGGAAAACTACCAGTGGAGGATATAAAGGGGGAGACCCATTTCTGAGGATTCTCTTAGGCTGCATTCACACTTGAGCGTAGTGTTTTACTGCGTTTTTTACCGCGATTTTTAACACGATTCTACCACGATTTTTACCACGATTTTACCACGATTTTTAACGCGATTCTACCACGATTTTTACCACGATTTTACCGCGATCATCAGGCGTTTTATTCAGGCGTTTTTGGAGGCAGGCATTGACATCTATCAAAAACGCTGGTAATCAGCCCAAAAAGAAGCTCATGTACTTTTTTCAGCTACAGGCATTTTGCAAAATGCTCAGATGTGAACAGGGGCCATTTAAATGAATGGGGTTTTACTTGTTGGGCGTTTTGGAATGTTTTTTTTGAGCGTTTTTGGAGCTGAAAAACACTCAAAAACGCCCAGGTGTGAATGGAGCCTAAAGGAATGCCTTACTGTTGTCATGCTGGGTGAGCCTAATCCATGAAAGTGGGTAGGCATGGAGAGTTGGTGAGCGTCCATTTCTTCTGTCCCGACACAGTGGCGGTGGAGTGTGATGGTGACCCCTCCAATTATCACCATTGATTATATCCTGCTGATGAGCGCGAAGCTTTGCACCAATTGCACATTTTATGGACTTGTTGATGGACTTTATTTACTTATACATGTTTATTTATATATATGTATATATTGATTGCAAGTTATGAGTGTTAGCTGAGTGCGCACACTGATCAGGTGATTATTGGGCAGCTTATTATACTCTAGCATTTAGTCCACATTCGTTTCTTATTTTTGAGGTAGGTAGAGGGTACCACCATCCTTGCGCTACAGAAACTTTATTTACTATTACCTAGTGCAGTGCTATATATATATATATATATATATATATATATATATATATATATATATATATATTTATTTATTTTTTTCTATGTAGCTTTATTAAAACCAAACAAATCCACATACAATGCACTCACATTATGCATAGTGGGATTGCACAATAAAAAAGACAGCAGGTATACTGGCATATCTTGGTCGTGGCGGCCTGAATGTCTATGAATCCGTATCTCACCCAACCACTCTCCATGTCCTCAGTTGGAGTTTTTTTTAATAGAGTTGCTTGGACTGAGCATGTAGCTAACTATAATCAACAGCATATGAATTTCTAATCTTCAATACAAGCCTTGTGGGATTACGGGACTGGGGTCTGGAGCTCCCTCCCCGCTCTATTAATAACCTCCAACCGGGGACATAGAGAGTGGTTGGGTGAGATACGGATTCATAGACGTTCAGGCCGCCGCGACCAAGATATGCCAGTATACCTGCTGTCTTTTTTATTGTGCTATCCCACTATGCATAATGTGAGTGCATTGTATGTGGATTCGTTTGGTTTCTAATAAAGCTTATCATACGTTATTGCACTATCGCTATTTTCTTTGTCTTACACACATGCTATGGATGGATTATCTCTGAGGATTGGACACCAGTCATGGACTATCATTAACCCTATAGAGCAGGGATCCTCAAACTACGGCCCTCCAGCTGTTGCAGAACTACACATCCCATGAGGCATTGTAAAACTCTGACATTCACAGACATGACTAGGCATGATGGGAATTATAGTTCTACACATCCCATGATTGACCAATTGCCCCCCCCCCCCCATGCCACATATTGAAGTGGGGTGTTATCTGAGTAAACATTTTCAAGTGTATTTGTGTCATGCAACAATATTGCCTCTTTTGCTGAGTGAAGTCTGATACACACAGCGCCAAACTCACTGGCCAATTTTTTTGAACAACTTGTGTGATAAGCCAGTGGCACCCCAAAACCACATATTGAAGCGGGGTGTTATTTAACAGTATACTTTTCTAAGATTGTATTTTAGTCCTGCAAAAATTTGGCCTCTTTTGCTGTGTTAACTGTGCTACACACATTGACAACAGATACTGGCCAATTATTTGTAGAGCTGGTGTGATAAACCTGTGGCCCCCCAATACCACAGATTGAAGCAGGGTGTTATCTACACAGACACATGGTCTAGCAAACACAGGCAGGGAATATACAGGCCGACACTTACAGTTCTGTGTACTGTGAACGCCTACCATACCTCTAGCCATCAAAAACTAAGTTTTTTGCTGTCAGTTCAAACCATGTGAGCTAATTTTAAATACACTGCAGAGTGCATGAACATCATGGGAAATGTAGTTCCAAAACATCTGGGGTGCCGAGGTTCGCCATCACTGCTATAGAGGGTATCTGCTCACTTTGCCAATATGAGAATATTTGGCAATCTTATTTGGTGAGTTGACATCTGAAGGGGAGTGGTGTCACCTATGCACGTGGTGTGGTGGATAGTTGCTGGAGGATACTTATTTATCATGGACACTTATGTTGTTTAAGTTTTTCTAAAAGGGACTTTTTAACATATTTTGAACCTCATTGGACTTTATTTACTCTCTCTATTCACGGGGTTATTTATTTATAGCGCCACTATCTACTTTATTAATTTATCTGTACTTTGGTAGATACGTTGTCAAAATAAAAATATAAATATATGCATGGGTTATTTATTTTTAGCGCCACTATCTACTTTATTAATTTATCTGCACTTTGGTAGATACTTTGTCAAAATAAAAATATAAATATATGCATGGGTTATTTATTTTTAGCGCCACTATCTACTTTATTAATTTATCTGCACTTTGGTAGATACTTTGTCAAAATAAAAATATAAATATAAATATATACATAAATAAAAAAAAATAAAAAAAAAAAAATATTTCAAGAAATAAGGCCGCCAGTACATCAGGACTGATCAATTTATATTTATATTATTTAATAATTTATATTTTATTTTATTTATATTTTATTATATATATATATATATATATATATATATATATATATATATATATATATATAAATATAATAAAATATAAATAAAATAAAATATAAATTATTAAATAATATAAATATAAATTGATCAGTCCTGATGTACTGGCGGCCTTATTTCTTGAGGCCTAAATATGCCAGAACAGTACAAATGACCCCCTTTTTTTAAAAAATAGACAGTCCAAGGTATTTAGTAAGAGGCGTGGCGAGTTCTTTGAAGTTGTAATTTTTTTGTTATAATTTTTTGTAAAATTAAGAAATGAAAAAAAAAAAAAAAAGCCACCAGTGCAGTACAGCGTTATTATTAACCGGTGTGGCGGTGGTCAGTTGCTGGAAGATACTTATTTATCATGGACATTTATGTTGTTTAGGTTTTTCTAAAAGTGACTTTATGACATTTTTTGAACTTCATTGGACTTTATTTACCCATTCTATTCACAGGGGTTATTTATTTGTAGCGCCACTATCTACTTTATTCATTTATCTGCACTTTGGTAGATACTTTGTCAAAATAAAAATATAAATATATACATAAATAAAATAAAAAATATATATAAATATAATAAAATATAAATAAAATAAAATAAAATATAAATTATTAAATAATATAAATATAAATTGATCAGTCCTGATGTACTGGCGGCCTTAATTATTGAGGCTCTAATATGCCAGAACAGTACAAATGACCCCCCTTTTTAAAAAATAGACAGTCCAAGGTATTTAGTAAGAGGCGTGGCAAGTTCTTTGAAGTTGTCATTTTTTGTTATAATTTTTTGTAAAATTAAGAAATGAAAAAAAAAAAATGCCACCAGTGCAGTACAGCGTTATTATAACTGGTGTGGCAGTGGTCAGGGACATTGACTGGTGACAGTGTGAAAAATAAATAAATAAATAAATACATTTTTTTTTAATTTTTTTTTATTATAAATATATATATATATATATAAAAAAAAAAAAATATATATATATATATATATATATATATATATATATATTTATACACATACTGTATAGATTGGCCACAGCTGATCACATGGTACAGATGGGCTGTGATTGGCACTGTCTGTACCATGTAATCACTGTGACCAATCATAGCTAAAGCTTGAAAGGAAGCCACCCATGGGTTTAGAACTGTCATGTGATCTGCTGTGATTGGTTACAGCGGTTACATGGTACTGACAACGGGCCGGTACACTGATCAGTCATCGCATCGACTGTGTCCTGTGTCTTTGTTTACTTTAACGTATAACGATAATAGTAAACAGGACAAATAGAGAGGATAAGAGCCCATTCACACAGGGGCGACACGACTTGCTGGGGCGACCTGTGAAGTCGCGGTGCACATTGTGCACCGCGACCTCGGCGCGACATGCACAGACTTCATATCATTGAAGTCTATGCAAGTCGCCTCCAGGTCGCCCCAAAGTAGTACAGGACCCTTTTTCTAAGTCGGAGCGACTTGTGTCGCTCCTATTAGAACGGGTCCTGTGCTTCTCATGCAATTTGTTGCAACCTGCTACACAGAAAAGTCAAAACACATTAATTTTAATGGGTGCCGTCTTTATTGCTGCAACTCAAGTCGCAGTGAGAAAAAAATATATATCTCCTGCACTACTTTTCTGTGTCTTCCTTGTGACACGAGTGCCATAGGCTGCAATGTTAAAAATCACAAAAGTCACAGAGGAAGTTGTTTCTTTGGAGGGAGATTTACTAAAACTGGAGCACTCAGAATCTGCTGCAGCTGTGCATGGTGGTCAATCAGCATCTAACTTCAGCTTCTTCAATCAAGCTTTGACAATAAAACCTGGAAGCTGATTGGTTGGTTTCTCTGCAGAGTTACACCGGTTTTAGTAAATCAATCCCACCGCCTATTCTGCAATAAAATACACTGACCTGCCCGTCCGGAGTGCCCTATAGAATGAACTCTGAGCTGTGCATGCACAGGCGCTGTGTGCCGGGATGACGGCACAAGAACAGAGCTGAGGCTGTCATCAGCTGGAGATCCCTCCCCTCTCACCATGCAATGTAGTAGTGGAGTAGTAGTGGTGTGGTAGCAGTATAGTGGTGGTATGGTAGAAGTGTAGTAGTGATATAGTAGCAGGGTGGTAGCAGTGTAGTAGTGGTGTAGTAGTGATGTAGTCACAGTGTAGTAGTGGTATTGTAGCAGAGTGGCAGCAGTGTAGTAGTGATATAGTAGCAGGGTGGTAGCAGTGTAGTAGTGGTGTAGTAGTTATGTAGTCACAGTGTAGTAGTGGTATTGTAGCAGAGTGGCAGCAGTGTAGTAGTGGTGCAGTAGTGATGTAGTTGCAGTGTAGTAGTGGCATAGTAGCAGTGTATTAGCAGTGGAGTAGTAGTGGTGTGGTAGCAGTGTAGTAGTGGTGTAATAGCAGTGCAGTAGCGGAGTAGTAGCAGTGTAGTAGTGGTGTGGTAGCAGTGTAGTAGTGGTGTAATAGCAGTGTAGTAGCGGAGTAGTAGCGGTGTAGTAGTGGTATAGTAGCAGTGTAGTAGTGGTGTAAAAGCAGTGTAGTAGCGGAGTAGTAGCGGTGTAGTAGTGGTATAGTAGCAGTGTAATAGCAGTGTAGTAGTGGTGTAATAGCAGTGTAGTAGTATAGTAGTAGCGGTGTAGTAGTGGTATAGTAGCAGTGTGATAACAGTGTAGTAGTGGTGTAGTAGCAGTGTAGTAGCGGTGTAGTAGTGGTATAGTAGCAGTGTAATAGCAATGTAGTATTAGAATAGTAGCGGTGTAGTAGTGGTATAGTAGCAGTGTAATAGCAGTGTAGTAGTGGTGTAGTAGTGGTATAGTAGCAGTGTAATAGCAGTGTAGTAGTGGTGTAGTAGTGGTATAGTAGCAGTGTAATAGCAGTGTAGTAGTGGTGTAGTAGCGGTGTAGTAGTGGTATAGTAGCAGTGTAGTAGTGGTATAATAGCAGTGTAGTAGCGGATTAGTAGCGGTGTAGTAGTGGTATAGTAGCAGTGTAATAGCAGTGTAGTAGTGGTGTAGTAGCAGTGTAGTAGCGGTGTAGTAGTGGTCTAGTAGCAGTGGAGTAGTAGGGGTGTGGTAGCAGTGTAGTAGTGCTCAGGGCTGCTGAGGTGTAGGTTTATGAGATATTAATTTTACCTACAGGTGAGCCTTATTATAGACCTTATTATAGGCTTACCTGTAGGTAAAAGTTAAAAAGTGGAGTATACTACCGCTGTAAGCTGTGATGTGTTTATACGTAGGATAATGTGTAATGTATTTTGTTTTAGCCTTGTTGCAGTGTTGAGTTAATTAACATGTTAATTATAACATTGTCTAGATGTGGATTCCCATTCACCTATTGTTTCCATCCAGATGGCTAGGTAATTAGTTCATATCAATTATTAATTAATTATTATTATTTCTGTACACAATTTCATCTGCATTACATAATGTAATCAGGCACCTGACCTGGTGGGGTGATCTGATTAGGAGGCGGATGTCCTCCTGTGGGGTATATATTGTGTGTGAGTCTGTTCAATAAAGATTCCAGATCTTATACAAGCTATTCTCGGCTAGTTTTGTATGGGGGCGGCTAGAATATCTGATATCTATGTTCAGGCTGGAGGAAGCGGTATTCTGACGGAAGCCCACAAACGCAGTGTGGGTCGCGGTTCCGTTACATGGGGATATTCTGAAGTATTGTAATGCCGATGGAACTTTTTACATCTCATATGTAGAGTCATAGGTCGTCCTTCTAGGGGAGTGATGACGAAACCTTGGCACCCCAGATGTTTTGGAACTACATTTCCCATGATGCTCAACTACACTGCAGAGTGCATGAGCATCATGGGAAATGTAGTTCCAAAACATCTGGGGTGCCAAGGTTCGCCATCACTGTAAAAGCATCTACAAATCTGTATATAACTGCAATCATGCCTCCTTAATAAATACATGCTGAGATAATTACATGGATAGAAGGTGTATTATCTGTAGTAAGTCAGACCTGACTGGTAGACTTCCATTGGGAGAGGGGACCAGTAAGGCACCAGGACCGCTGATAGGGGGGAGACCAGTAAGGCACCAGGACCGCTGATGGGGGGGGGGGACCAGTAAGGCACCAGGGCTGCTCATAGGGGGGGACCAGTAAGGCACCAGGGCCACTGATAGGGGGGACCAGTAAGGCACCAGGGCTGCTCATAGGGGGGGAACAGTAAGGCACCAGGGCCACTGATAGGGGGGGGCAGTAAGGCACCAGTGCCGCTGATAGGGGGGACCAGTAAGGCACCAGGGCCGCTGATAGGGGGGACCAGTAAGGCACCAGGGCCGCTGATAGGGGGGACCAGTAAGGCACCAGGGCCACTGATAGGGGGGAGACCAGAAAGGCACCAGTGCCGCTGATAGGGGGGACCAGTAAGGCACCGGGGCCGCTGATAGGGGGACCAGTAAGGCACCAGGGCCGCTGATAGGGGGGGGGGACCAGTAAGGCACCAGTGCCGCTGATATGGGAGGACCAGTAAGGCACATCCACAGAGTGACGCAGCTAAGGAAACAATGGAGCCTGCAGATTTAAAGGCATACTCCACCTTTCTTCCCATGTTTCATGTTACACCTGTATAGTTTTCTGGTTACACCCATACTAAGAGAGTAATGCAGTGGAGCATGCATGCAGTTGCGCGCTTTGCACCAGTGCCCGGACAAGAGCATCCAGGGCAAAGATTTCAAACGGCGCCCCCTTCCCCCATTCATGATGTGCAATTTTGGAGGGTCCTGCACTCAGTAAACCCTTGCGCCCAGGGCAACCATCCCTTCCGCCCACCCATTGTCCCGGCCCTGCTTTGCACATAGGGCCGCCCATTCATTTCAGTTGGATGCCCTAGACGTGAGAACTGTTGAAAAATAGTCCTTGACCCTTCTAAAAAATCGCACCGTACCGTGCAGGACAATGCATTCCGAAAAATGCATGAACACGTGCATTCTTGAGGGGGGGGGGTAGACATTAGGAATTAATGGCACTGCAGCATTTCTGCCAAAAAGAAGAGCATTTCTGCACGTTGCAGGAAAGAGAGTAATTTCGCGCACGTTCCCGCAATGCACAAACATGAGCCTAACATGGAAGCCCCCACCCTTCCCCCATCTTTCCTGAATTAAATCCTGTTTTAACCCCTTTTTTTGCTGACAAACGTGCCTCAACCATTTGATATTGTATAAAATGTAGAGACTTGTAGATTAGCCACTAGAGGGAGCTCTCAGCGGCTCAGTGCAATTACACATTTTTTTACTTTAATAATGTGGGTGCGTTGATTATATTTTTGGTGAACTTTAAAGTCAAGGGAAGAACCAACGACCTCTGCTCCTAAAAAATGCCTTTCGTCTGGCTGCTGTTTCCTGAATCGGTGACCAGAAATAAGGTATTCTTTGACATTCCTATGTTGCGCACGGAAGTGAAAATAATAATAAAAAAAAGGGGTTAAACAAGCCTAATAATAGTTTAATAAAGACTTTCCAGAGAGTTGCTGCTTTTAAGTTTGTGTGTTTGTACGTGTCAAAGTCAAGTTGTGAAAGCGGGAGAGCGGCAGCCCCCTTCCCCTCCCCCGGTGTCCCCCGATACCCCGCATTCCCTGATGTGGTGGTTTGTAGTTACTGGCTGGCAGCTCTTCTCAGCAGGAGGCCACTCCCGATTCAAGCATAATTAGTGTATTTAATGAAATTCTGTTTCTTATATGCAAATACCAGCCTATGCATATATGCAAATACTTTTCCGGTAGGGGAACCGAGTACTTCGGTTTGTCCTTCTAGAGGACAATAATGCCGACTTGGAGATCTGTACTTTATAGGGATTTACAGCAATATTTTGCTGACATTTTTTCATAGAAAAAAATCTTATAATGAATAAACGAGATACATTATTTGTTCTTTTTATTTATATGATTATTTTATATATATATATATAATATAGTAATCTATAAAAATAGTCTATAAAAATATTATATAGTAATATATATATTTATATATATACTGTATATATATATATATATATATATATATATATAATATTTTTATACATTATTTTTATATCTATTTCTCATATACTATTTATTCTATATATATATATATATATATATATATATATATATATATATATTTATATATATATATATATTTATATATATATATATATATTTATTTATATATATATATATATATATATATATATATATATATATATATATATATATATATATATATATACACACATATACATTATATGATATAGATAGATCTAAATTATAGTCTATATAAATATTTTTACAAATATTATTTTATTTTTATTATCTCATGTAATATTCATTCTTTTTTTTTTTCATAGTATTATCATAATATAACATATCTGTATATATCATTTGTATATATATATATATATATATATATATATATATATATATATTATTTTTATATATGATCTCATATATTACTTATTCTTTTTACATATTTTAATATATATACAGTATATACAATATCTCACAAAAGTGAGTACACCCCTCACATTTTTGTAAATGTTTTATTCTAACTTTTCATGTGACAACACTGAGGAAATGACACTTTGCTACAATGTAAAGTAGTGAGTGTACAGCTTGTATAACAGTGTAAATTTGCTGCCCCCTCAAAATAACTCAACACACTGAAACTGAGCTGCAGCACGGTGGCCAAGACCATACAACGGTTTAACAGGACAGGTTCTACTCAGAACAGGCCTCGCTATGGTCGACCAATGAGGTTGAGTGCACGTGCTCAGCATCATATCCAGAGGTTGTGTTTGGGAAATAGACGTATGAGTGCTGCCAGCATTGCTGCAGAGGTTGAAGGGGTGGGGGGGGGTCAGCCTGTCAGTGCTCAGACCATACGCCGCACACTGCATCAAATTGGTCTGCATGGCTGTCATCTCAGCAGGAAGCTTCTTCTAAAGATGATGCACAATAAAGCCCACAAACAGTTTGCTGAAGACAAGCAGACTAAGGACATGGATTACTGGAACCATGTCCTGTGGTCTGATGAGACCAAGATAAACTTATTTGGTTCAGATGGTGTCAAGTGTGTGTGGCGGCAACCAGGTGAGGAGTACAAAGACAAGTGTGTCTTCCTACAGTCAGGCATGGTGGTGGGAGTGTCATGGTCTGGGGCTGCATGAGTGCTGACGGCACTGGGGAGCTACAGTTCATTGAGGGAACCATGAATGCCAACATGTACTGTGACATACTGAAGCAGAGAATGATCCCCTCCCTTCAGAGACTGGGCCGCAGGGCAGTATTCCAACATAACGACCCCAAACACCTCCAAGATGACCACTGCCTTGCTAAAGAAGCTGAAGGTAAAGGTGATGGACTGGCCAAGCATGTCTCCAGACCTAAACCCTATTGAGCATCTGTGGGGCATCCTCAAATGGAAGGTGGAGGAGCGCAAGGTCTCTAACATCCACCAGCTCTGTGATGTCATCATGGAGGAGTGGAAGAGGAGTCCAGTGGCAACCTGTGAAGCTCTGGTGAACTCCATGTCCAAGAGGGTTAAGGCAGTGCTGGAAAATAATGGTGGCCACACAAAATATTTACACTTTGGGCCCAATTTGGACATTGTCACTTAGGGGTGTACTCACTTTTATTGCCAGCGGTTTAGACATTAATGGCTGTGTTGAGTTATTTTGAGGGGACAGTAAATTTACACTGTTATACAAGCTGTACACTCACTACTTTACATTGTAGCAAAGTGTCATTTCTTCAGTGTTGTCACATGAAAAGATAGAATAAAATATTTACAAAAAAATGTGAGGGGTGTACTCACTTTTGTGAGACACTCTATTCATATATTGAATTTTTCTATATTACCTCGTATAATATATATATATATATTATGTATTATTTATTATATTATACTATATTATTTATCATTATATATATATATATGTATTATTTATTATATTATACTACACTTTATTCATATTATTTCAATGAATTGTTTCAATGGATTATAAAGTCTAATGATTTATGCATACACTTGTGGGTATTTCTTTGAAACATTGTAACATCTTTTTGTTACATTTGTTATATGTTTGTTGAATATATTTGTATATATTTATATTTTTGTATATATATATATATATATATATATAATACTATATTATTATATTATACTTATATTAATATTATATAATATATAATAGAAATTATATATATATATATATGTATTATTTATTATATTATACTACATTATTTATCATTATTATAGAATGGCTGAAAGAGGCTGGAAGAGATCAGCAGCACATAGATCGAAAAAGGCCACAATGAAAATTGGCAGTTGTTTATGATGCACTGTGCTGTGTAAACTAAATGACATCCACATCTACTTTAAAGCTGAGCTCTGGGATATTGTCCGAGAACAAAAGTCGTGTATTTCTTCCAGATCTGTGCAGTAATCCAGTGTGAGACTTCCTGTAATGAAGACCGCCCACTGCTGCTCCTTCCCCTTGTGCAGGGTGACTGGTCTTGTCTCCGCCCCCTCCTGTACTTTTCTTCCAATGACCTGTAGTGGGTGGGGCCTGCTGGGTCCCTTCCACTGCTCTGCTCTCTGCCCAGGCTATGTACAACACAGTGATGATGTCACTTTTACTTTTACAAGGTACTATCTGGGTTTACAAAGGCCCTTGGTGTACACATAGTGGAGTTTTGTCCTTTGTGGATATCAACGAAGATATTTAGATGAAAGTGTTTGTGCCTATAGTTCACCTTTTAACCACTTAAGCCCCGGAAGATTTTACCCCCTTCCTGACCAGGGCCTATTTTGCGATTCGGCACTGCGTGACTTTAACAGACAATTGCGCGGTCATGCGACGCTGTACCCAAATGAATTTGACGTCCTTTTTTTCCAATAAACAGAGCTTTCTTTTGGTGGTATTGCGATTTTTTGATCATGCGCTATAAACAAAAAAAGAGCGACAATTTGGCAAAAATAACAATATTTTTCAAATTTTTTTATATGAAATTCCCCTCCCCCAAAAAAATGTAAAAATCAAAATTTTTTTAAATTTTTGGCCAATTTGTTTTCTGCTACCTATGTTTGGTAAAAAAAAAAATCACAATAAGCGTATTTTGATTGGTTTGCGCAAAAGTTATTGCGTTTACTAACTAAGGGAAAGATTTTTGTCATTTTTGTTGGTTTTTTTTTTTTAGCGAGCAATGGCGGCCATCTGCAATTTTTTTTGCGGTACTGCGACATTGCGGTGGACAGATCGGACCCTTGACTGACATTTTTTACACTTTTGGGGGTACCAGTGACATTTCTACAGTAATCAGTGCTATACATATGCACTGTTACTGTAAAAATGACACTGGCAGGGAAGGGGTTAACTTTATTGGAGAGGGAAGGGTTAAGTGTGTCCCTAGGGGCGTGATTCTTACTGTGATTGGCTGTGGCTGTGTGTGTAACAGCACAGATCAATGGTCCTACATAGCAGGACCGAGTGATCAGTGCTGTTACACAGGGGAGAATGACAGGCGGCTTTGTTTACATTAGCCGCCTGCCTTTCTCCCTCTCTACCCGACGATCGCGAGTGACCGGCGGACATCAGGTCCGCCGGTCACATGCGCCGGCTTCTTCGGGTACGAGCGGGGGCGGGCGCGTGCCTCCGGCGGCGCGCTCGCCCCCTATTCGCTCCCAGGCTAGTGACGTACCGGTACGTCACTTTGCCTGGGAGGGGCTGACCGCCGCCGTATATAGTCGGGCGGCGGTCGGCAAATGGTTAATATTCCATGAAAAGCATTTTGTTATATTGATTCGATAAGTGCAAAAAATCCTTCCTCCTGCCTGCGCGCAGGCTGATGACATCATCTGAGCCTATGTGTATTTGAGCCAGAAGTAGTCCAAAATCCTCCCACAATGCAATGCGGGAGGTTTGAGCAACCTATCAACAGCCCTGAACATTGATAAATGGAGGTTATATGCTTACTTGCTGCGTTTTTCTTTTTCATAAATTAATTTTCATTCATTGCAATGTGGCTTCGAACTTGCTAGAAAATGTGACCAATTCAAGAATTTCCTGGCACAACCCCCTCCCTCCTTGCATGTAGTCCTCATCTCTTCGGGGAATGTCTAATTACTGTCTTTGCTGGCCCAGCTCCTCCATCCCTCTCCTCACCTGCTTATAAAACCTTTTATGTAGCTGCCTGGGGAGGAGTGAAATGGAATGCTAGGGATGGACTTACGTTCGACTCGAACTTTGGGTGTTCGCGTGTTCGACGAACACACGAACACCCGAACACCCGGAGCGATCGGTGGCAAGTTCGCCCACCGATGAGCACCCCATAATGCACTGTGCGATTGCAGTGCATTAAGTGCTTGTGATTGGCCAAAGCATGCACATGACCTGTGTGCTTTGGCCAATCACAGCACAATGACCTGTCAGAGCCATGATTGGCCAAAGGCAGGGTGCCTTTAGCCAATCATGGCTCAGGAGCTAAGTCCACGCTCCACAATATATAAGGCTGCTTACACGGCAGGCCCGTGTATAGTGTGTGATAATAGAGATTAGGCAGGTAGTTAGTGGATAGTGAGTTGAGTTAGTTTAGTGTAGTCAGTGTAGTGTACAGGCATACCCCACTTTTATCATGTATAGATATGTTGTAGTTCTGGGTCTCTTCTCAGTGTTCCCCAAGTTTTGAATCCCTATCACTTACAGTTCGCGAGCAGTGTCATGTCAAGTTGATCAAAATTTCCCATAGACGCCAATGTTAAAGATGGGGAGCAGTGCCATGCCAAGCTGACCGAGATTTCCCATAGACGCCAATGTTAAAGACGGGGGAGCAGTGCCATGCCAAGCTGGCCAAGATTTCCCATAAACGCCAATGTTAAAGACGGGGAGCAGTGCCATGCCAAGCTGGCCAAGATTTCCCATAAACGCCAATGTTAAAGACGGGGGAGCAGTGCCATGCCAAGCTGACCAATATTTCCCATAGACACCAATGTTAAAGATGGGGAGCAGTGCCATGACAAGCTGACTGAGTTTTCCCATAGACGCCAATGTTAAAGACAGGGAGCAGTGCCCTGCCAAGCTGACCAATATTTTCCATAGACGCCAGTGTTAAAGATGGGGAGCAGTGCCATGCGAAGCTGACCAATATTTCCCATAGATGCTAATGAGTACTGAAAGCTGAAAATTGGTCTAGACAGGAAGGGAGAACTCCACGCCAAAATTAAAAAAAAAAAATTGTGCAGCCCCCCCCCCCCAATCCATACCAGGCCCTTTGGGTCTGGTACAGATGTTAAGGGGAACTCCACGCCAAAATAAAAAAAAAATGGCGTGGGGCCCCCCCCAAAATCCATACCAGACCCTTATGATAACATCAGACAGGGGCGGTGCCGCCAGATGACATAACCCAGTGGTCCCGCACCTTGCCTGTAAAACAGCTGTCAAAACTCAAGAGTGGCATGCGGTGAGACGCCTCAGAAGAGGCGAAGCGTCTTTGAATTTTTTCTATTTTTCGGGTGCGGCAGGTGACGTGATTGATGATGGATTTACATCGAGGGACACTATTGTTTTATTTTTATTTTTGAATAAAGGACTTGTCAAAAACAGTATTTATTTTTTTTTGTACACTTTTTTGGTGAATGGGTAGAGGTACGATGTACCTGATACCCATTCATATAGGGGGGGGGCGGGGATCTGGGGGCCCCCTTGTTAAAGGGGCTTCCAGATTGTGATAAGCCCCCCTACCTGCAGGCCCCCACAACCACAGCCCAGGGTTGTCGGGAAGAGGCCCTTGTCACCATCAACATGGGGACAAGATGCTTTGGGGGGCTGCCCGAAAGCACCCTCCCCATGGTGAGGGCAAGCGGCCTGGTATGGTTCAGGCTCGTTCGCCAACTTCCCCCTATTCTGGCCTGCCGGACTGCATGCTCGGATAAGGGTCTGGAATGGATTTTGAGGGGGACCCCATGCTGTTTTTTTATTTTTTTTATTTTGTTTTTTTTTTTAATTTTATTTAAATCTGTATTGCCGGGACCCGACAATACATTATAGCCGTGAGCAAGTTTAAATGTCTTTTTGTCCTTTAGAAATGTCAGTATTGCTGCAGCAGGCTCCATACATCGTACAGATGTGCCACTTTACAGGCACATTAGGGTGACCCACCCTAGGCACGATATTTAAAGGAATTTTTCATTTTTATTGTTTCACCTTAAGCATTATTAAAATCACTGCTCTTGTAAAAACAATAATTGAACCCGGACCCCCATACACTTTTTATGGCAATAACTTACATATAAGCCTTTCAAATTAGGACTTTTGATTTTTCATGTTCGTGTCCCATAGACTTTAATGGAGTTTGCATGTTCGCTAGAACTTTTTCGCTGTTAGAGATGTTCTGGTGCGAGCCGAACAGGGGAGTGTTCGGCCCATCACTATGGAATACTATAGAGCAGCCATTCTCAACCATGGTTCTGTGGAACCCTAGAGCTCCCCCAGAGGTTACTGGCGGTTTCTTGAGCTACAACTAATTGACCATTCATATGATAGTGCCTGTATAAATCCAGGGATACCCCACTTGTCATAGCCAGCTGCAGGACAACAATGATCTGGTCTGTAAGGGTTGTATTCTGACCAAGAGTGTAAGTGGGGCATTCTTCCCATTGACCACTGATATAAGGAACATTCTTCCCACTGATCACCAATGTAAGGAACATTCTTCCCACTGATCACCAATGTAAGGAACAATCTTTCCACTGGCCTCCAATGTAAGAAGCATTTTCTCTCACTGACTACTAATATTGGAAGCATTCTTCACACCAATGTAAGGAACTTTCTTCCCACTGGCCACCAATGTAAAGAACTTTCTTCCCACTGACCACCAATGTAAGGAGCATTCTTCCCACTGAGCACCAATGTAAGGAACATTCTTCTCACTGATCACCAATGTAAGAAGCATTTCCTCTCACTGACTACTACTAATATTGGAAGCTTTCTTCACACCAATGTAAGGAACTTTCTTCCTACTGACCACCAATGTAAGGAACTTTCTTCCCACTGACCACCAATGTAAGGGGCATTCTTCCCACTGACCTCCAAAGTATGGAGCATTCTTCCCACTGATCACCAATGTAGGGGGCATTCTTCCCACTGACCACAACTGTAAGGAGCATTCTTCCCACTGACCACCAATGTAAGGGGCATTCTTCCCACTGACCACCAATGTAAGGGGCATTCTTCCCACTGACCACCAATGTAAGGGACATTCTTCCCACTGACCACCAATGTAAGGAACATTCTTCCCACTGATCACCAATGTAAGGTGTATTTTTCCCACTGACCACCAATGTAAGGGACATTCTTCCCACTGACCACCAATGTAAGGAACATTCTTCCCACTGATCACCAATGTAAGGTGTATTTTTCCCACTGACCACCAATGTAAGGAGCATTCTTCCCACTGACCACCAATGTAAGGGGCATTCTTCCCACTGACCACCATATACAGGTTTTATATAAACTTTTTAGGGTTTCATCCAAGATGGCGGCACCCATAAGCAGTCTTAGGCCTTTTTGCCATCTATACTATGGAGACTTTTACAGATAAATAACATAGTTAAAATACATTAAATGCACTCATAATCCTATGGGAAGATTGTTGTTAAAATACAGGTAATGGCTAAAAGTATCTTCACATTTTCATTGACGCTCAATGAATAAAGGGAAGGTAAAATATTTAGATGACAGTTTATGCTTAACGTCTAGAACATTCCCTTCCTGCAGAAGTTTGCTTTAATGAATTTAAAGGCGGCATTGTCATTAATCGGGGGTGACATACCATACAAAGGGTCTAAATGCCTGAAAAAAAAAAAAAAATTCACCAAAGATCATAATAATTTCCGGATGGTGATGTCATAGAGTTTGTATAACAATTACTACAATTTGCAGGATCAGAAAACCTCTAAATGACTTCACCCGGGGCTTGAAGATGGAGTGAAAACTGCCGAAGATCAAAGAAAACTGTGAGAGCTCTCTTTTAGTAAATCTATATTCTAAGAGCCTTCTATAGAAGGGGCTCAACATCATCGGCTTTGGCACAACTGGAGCGAAATCTCGGCTTAGCTCGCAGCTTTACGTAATGTGTCCACGTACAATAGCGTAATCCCGGCGATGATCCCCATCACTTGTGTTCAGTGACAGCTGCGAGTCTTGAGATTCCACCCGTGGACCATCACAAGCTCCTGATCTTAGAGCCTTTCAAATCACAGCTTGCCCCGGCCTGAGGCTAAACTGAGCCAGCGTCTGAGGCCTGAACTTGTGAAGGCTTCGGGAAGGATTGACGTTCTGACATCCTTTTCTTAGGTAAATGTCCATTTTAAAGGGCAATAAAAATGTTTTCGGAACAGGAAGGACAGTAACTCAGCACAACAGCATGGTGTCTATGTAAAGCTTGGAGGTCATGAGTTCAGTTCCCACCGAGGCCCTCTTTGTATAGAGGTCGTATGCTTTCACTGGGTTCTGAGAACTTCATTTGGCTTTCAGAACTTTTAAACATCTTGCTAAGTTAACTGGTCAGCAAGGCCCCCCTTATTAGGAGGTTGTTCACTTTCACTGGGTTTTAAGGACCTCCTTTGGCTTCCAGAATTTTAAAAAATATTGCTAAGTTATCTGGCCAGCAAGTTGCTCTTTGAACAAAGGTTGTACTCTTTCACTGGGTTTTGAGGACCTCCTTTAGCTTTCGGAACCTTAAAAAAATATTGCTAGGTTAATTAGCCAGCAAGACCCTCTATATATGGAGGTTGTATGCTTTTACTGGGTTTTGATGACCTTTTTTGGCTTTTAGAACCTTAAAACATATTGCTAAGTTAACTGACCAGCAAGGCCTTCTCTATGTGGAGGCTGTAAGCGTTTACTAGGTTTTGAGGACTTCATTTGGCTTTCAGAACCTTAAAACATTTTGCTAGGTTAAATGGCCATCAAGGAAAGCATGCTGGGGGTCTAGATCTACCTGATTTTAAAAAGTATTACTGTGATAATAAATAGAATTATCGCCATGATTCTAAACTATGGGTCCAGCTGGAACATGACTTAGGTGGTTCCACCTTATTTAATTTACCTTGGATCCCTAGGCAGTTACAGGTTCTCTCAGAGTCCTCCTCAACCCTTACCATTTCCTCTCTCATGGTCTGGGATTCTATTCACAGAAAATATGGCTGGGCATATAACTCCCCACTAATGTCCTTAGTAGGTCACTCCTACTCTTTAGATAACTCCACAGGATTTCAGTTGGATTCAGGTCTGGGCTCTGGCTGGGCATGGCTATTCCAAAACTTTCATCTTCTTCTGGTGAAGCCATTCCTTTGTTAATTTGGATGTATGCTTTGGGTCGTTGTCATGCTGAAAGATGATGTTCTTCTTCATGTTAATTTAAACTTTTTAACAGGGGTGTGTAGACTTTTTATATCCACTGTACCTTTATGGATCATTGGCAATATACCTAGCTGTCAAGGTTTGTCAAAGCTCTTCCCAAGCCTCTGCGTACCTCTTCTGATCTCAACCCAGTGGAGAACACATTTTCAGCTCGCAACCTCCCAAGAAAACTTTTTCACAATTTTACAAAATGGTTTCTTTCTCTGGAAGAAGAGACGAAGTCTACAGCATATCCCTACTACTTGGAAGCTTGGGAACGTGACTTAGGTGGTTCCACCTTATTTCATTTATCTTGGATCCCTAGGCAGTTCCAGTTCTCTCAGAGTCCTCCTCAACCCTTACCATTTCCTCTCTCATGGTCTGGGATTCTATTCATAGAAAATATGGCTGGGCATATAACTCCCCACTAATGCCCTTAGTAGGTCACTCCTACTCTTCAGATCCCTCCACAGATTTTCTGTTGGATTCAGGTCTGGGCTCTGGTTGGCTGGGCCATTGCAAAACTACATCGTCTTCTGGTGAAGCCATTCCTATGTTGATTTGGATGTATGCTTTGGGTCGTTGTCATCCTGAAAGATGACATTCTTCCTCATGTTCATTTGAACTTTTTAACAGGGGTGTGTAGACTTTTTATATCCACTGTACCTTTATGGATCATTGGCAATATACCTAGCTGTCAAGGTTTGTCAAAGCTCTTCCCAAGCCTCTGCGTACCTCTTCTGATCTTAACCCAGTGGAGAACACATTTTCAGCTACGCAACCTCCCAAGAAAACTGTTTCACAATTTTACAAAATGGTTTCTTTCTCTGGAAGAAGAGACGAAGTCTACAGCATATCCCTACTACTTGGAAGCTTGGGAACGTGATCTTCGTTGTACATTATCTGATGACAAATGCTCCACCATACTGCAACTGACCTATACTTTTTAATCAAAGTCAACTCCAAGCTTCTTTCAAGGTTGCACCACACGCCTGCCTCCTTCACATCACATTTCCTGAGGTATCTGACATTTGTTGGAGGGGATGTGGGGCCACTGCCATGCATGCCCACATATGGTGGGAATGCCCTCACATACTCCCCTTTTGGTCTGACATCCTACATTGGATAGAAGTCATTGAAGGGTCCGCTGTCCCTATTGACCCATGGGTTGTACTCTTTCACTGTACGAATGATCCAATAGGCTAATATAAGCACTCTATCACACCTCACCTTTTAAATGCAGAAAAACCCCTTTATCCCACTATACTGAAAACAATCTGTCACCTCCACGGTGCAACAATGGATTTGTGTAGTTGTCCACATGTATCATATGAAAGACTTTACCTATGAATTTTGCGATATGGCTACCAAATCGCACAAAATGTGGGCCTGTTGGTTTGCTTTTACCTACACCTCCACTTATGCAGAGTTATGTCTAAAGCTGATTGATGATTCTCGCCTTTTTTAATTTCCTACTTTGGTAATACAGGAAATATATGATGTTACGGTGAAATGAGAGTATTAGTATAAATCCCATAGTCTGTAGACAATTAATATACACTTATAGGAATTTTTATTTTTTTTCCTTTATCAAAGGCATGTAGCAGAATACATTTTGGCCTTAATTTATGAAGAAGTTTGATTCTTTAAACATTTTTTTTATTGGATATGTTTTATATCATAAAAACAAAAAACAAAATATTATTTTATTATTAAATATTAAATAATAAATATTAATAAGTATCTTAGCTTAATCTTATCTTAATAAGTATCTTAGCATCTTGGCCCTACCATCTGAACGTCGCAGCTGAAATCGAGACTCATCAGACCAGGCAACAATATTCCAATCTTCTATTGTCCAATTTTGGTGAGCCTGTGTGAATTATAGCCTCAGTTTCCTGTTCTTAGCTGACAGGAGTGGCTCCCGGTGTAGTCTTCTTCTGCTTTAGCCCATCTGCTTCAAGGTTGGATGGGTTGTGCGTTCAGAGATGGTATTCTACGTACCTTGGATGTAACGAGTGCTTATTTGAGTTACTGTGGCCTTTCTATCGTCTGGAACCAGTCTGCCCATTCTCCTCTGACCTCAACAAGGACTCTTCCTCCACACAACTGCCGCTCACGGGATATTTTCTCTTTTCCCCACCATTCTCTGTAAACCTGAGAAATGGTTGTGCGTAAAAATCCCAGTAGATCAGCAGTTTTTGAAACACTTAGACCATCCCGTCTGACACCAACAACCATGCCACGTTCAAAGTCACTTAACTCCCCTTTCTTCCCCATTCTGATGCTCGGTTTGAACTTCAGCAAGTCGTCTTTACCACATCTGTATACCTAAATGCATTGAGTTGCTGTCATGTGATTGGCTGATTAGCGATTTGTGTTACCAAGCAATTGAACAGGTGTACCTAATAAAGTGGCCGGTGAGTGAGTATATATCCTGCTGTTTTCATGCTCTCTTTGCAAAATTTCCCTTGACTTTATTGCGCAATAGAATTTGAAGAACAAAAACGAATTGGCACTAAAATATATTGGGAAGATTGCAAAGCTGGGCTATGGATCAATTTCAAAAAGAATTTATTGAAACAAATAAACAGATAAAAAAAAAAAATATAAGACAATCTTAAATAAGTAGCAATGAAAACTTTCCCAGGGTAAAGCAAAACATGGGAAACCCCAAGATGACACGGCCCGGTGACGGTCGGTAACGCTCATGGAATATTAGCCCAGAGACACATCTGCCTTAACCACTTAAGCCCCGGAAGATTTTACCCCCTTCCTGACCAGGGGGTATTTTGCGATTCAGCACTGCGTGACTTTAACGGACAATTGCGCGGTCGTGCGACGCTGTACCTAAACTAATTTGACGTCCTAATTTTCCCACAAACAGAGCTTTCTTTTGGTGGTATTTGATCACCTGTGTGATTTTTTGATCATGCGCTATAAACAAAAAAAGAGCGTCAATTTTGCAAAAATAACAATATTTTTCACATTTTTTTTTATGAAATTCCCAAAAAAAATGTAAAAATCAAAATTTTTTAACATTTTAGACCAATTTGTTTTATGCTACATATTTTTTGTAAAAAAAAATCGCAAAAAAGCGTATTTTGATTGGTTTGCGCAAAAGTTATTGCGTTTACTAACTAAGGGAAAGATTTTTGTCATTTTTGTTGTTTTTTTTTTAACGCGTAATGGCGGCGATCTGCGATTTTTTTGTGGGACTGCGACATTGCGGCGGACAGATCGGACCCTTGACTGACATTTTTGACACTTTTGGGGTTACCAGTGACATTACTGCAGTAATCAGTGCTATACATATGCACTGTTACTGTAAAATTACACTGGCAGTGAAGGGGTTAACTTTATTTGAGAGGGAGGGGTTGTGTGTGTCCCTAGGGGCATGTTTCTAACTGTGATTGGCTGTGGCTTGAGCTGTAGGAACAGTGATCAACGGTCCTACATAGTAGAACCATATGATCACTGTTCTTACACAGGGAAGAATGACAGGCGGCTTGTTTACATTAGCCGCCTGCCTTTCTCCCTCTGTAACGGACGATCATGAGTGCCCGGCAGACATCGGGTCCGCCGGGCACACGCGCGGGGGAGGGGGGTCTGTGAGCGAGCGGGAGCGCGCCTCCGGCGGCGCGCGCTCGCTCCCCAGAACCTCACAGGCTAGTGACGTACCCATATGTCACATTGCCTGTGAGGGGCTGACCGCCGCAGTATATGTACTTGCGGCGGTTGGCAAGTGGTTAAATAAGTAGCACTGAAAACTTTCCCAGGGTAAAGCAAAACATGGGAAACCCCAAGATGACACGGCGCGGTGACGGTCGGTCACGCTCATGGAATATTATCCCAGAGACACATCTGCCTTAAAGATGCAGCAACATCAATCAGCTTTTATGAAACAAACACCTTGAAGAATGTTTATACAACCGTCACAAAACATGGCGCACCTTGGTAACAGTAGCAGAGAGGCACGGCGGTGGCGGAGGAGCTTGTCATTCACGCTGCGAAAATAAAAATAAAAAAGGTCTTAGGGAACATAGATAAAGGCATTAACTGGAATAACAATTGGATTAAAAATTCTTTATGGGCGGCTTTTCGTGTTTTCACAGAGCAGCCCACTTCTGAAAGGATGTGACTTGAACAAACACATGTTTAAATGACGGACGTATCTCGAACAGTCGCTTCTGTTTGCTGGGAATGGAGGCTGTTTTATTGAAGGGGGGTGTTTGTCCCGGGTCTGTAGGGGAAAGAGATCTACAAGGAATCTTACCAGAGAGGGTCTACTCTATACACACCAGAAGGTTTTTTTTTTTTTTTAATACCGTGAGGGTCGGTTCACACCATGAGGGTTTGTCGACACCACGAGGGTATGTACACATGACGAGGGTCTTTTTACACCACCTGACTCTGTTCAAACCATAAGGGTCTGTCCACTCCACAAGGATCTGTCCACACTACTGAAGTCTGTTCAGACCACAAGAGGCTGTCCAAACTTTGAGGGTCTGTTCACACTGCATTTTTTGTCATCATTTTATTGAAAGTTTAACTGGTATAGACCAAAATGAACTTTGGGGACTTTAGCACATTGGAGATGTTTCATGAATTGGGTATGAATGCTCATAACATTACTGACTTAATATGGCCCCATGGCTAGTGGAATCTCCCCCACAGGGTTTATTGGCCCAGCAATAAAGCTAATTTCCCTGTTTTGACCAAACCCAACTCATCCCTACTGCACAGTACAACAGTTGATGACTTTGTCCACGCCTATAACTGTTGCCCTGTCCAGTAGGGGTAAGCTGGGTTTGGATCCGAATTCACCTTAAAACTAGTTTGTTGAAACCCGTGGGAAGCTATAATATAAACACATCCCTGCCAGCCCAATCAACAAGCAGGCCAGTTAAGCAGGCCAGAGATTCCAATGGCCAAGTGGTCATATTAGGTCAATAATGCCACAAGCATCCCTGCCTCTTTGTTACGTTTGTTACAGGGATGCTAGTGACATCAATATGGCTAACCAATGGAATCCAGGGGCTGACTGGCAACTTTCAGCCCAGGGGGGCAAGTACAAACCAGAGGCCCTTGGCGGAAAAAACTCGGTCCCCCTCCCACTCTACCTTTTCCTGGCCTCCTCCTGACCCCCATTCCAGGCTGAAGCTCCACTCCAGGTACTTTCTACTCACCGGCTAAATCGGGGCTCCCAACCTGGCTAGCAGGGGGCGGTTGGGGGAAGCTAGGACAGCTCGGTTGGGGCTGGCCGGTGGAGAAGAGTCTCCAGTGGGGCATGGAACCGGTCTCTGCTCAGACACAGTTTACACCATCCATGCTGGGGGGAGGCCTGTGCTCTGTCCTTGTCTTCAACCCACACTTAATTGGTCAGCAGCAGGGACTTTTTACTTCTCTTCACCAGGAATCCCTTAAGGCATGTCTGTGGCAGAAGAGGTGCAGCCTTTTTATGGGGCATCAGAGGGGCCCATTGGGCAATTTCCCCCCTGCCCCCTGGCCCAGTCCTCCCCTGATGGAATCTCTCCCTACAGCTCATTGATCCAACAATACAGCTACCTTCTAGGGTTGTACCAAACCCAACGTATCCCTACTGGACAGGGCAATGGTTAAAAGCTTAGTCCACACCTGTAACTGTTGCCCTGTCCAATAGGGATAAGCTGGGTTCAGATCTAAAACAGACCACTGAGGGTCTGTTCGAACCATAAGGGTCTGTCCACTCCACAAGGATCTGTCCACACCACTACAGTCTATTCAGACCACAAGAGGCTGTCCAAACCTTGAGGATCTGTCCATACCTGAAGGGTCTGTTCACACTACGAGGCAACTTCACACTGCATTTTTTGTCATCATTTTATTGAAAGTTTAACTGGTGTAGTCCAAAATGAACTTTAGCACATTGGAGATGTTTCATGAATTGGGTGGGAATGCTAATGACATTACTGACCTAATATGGTTCCATGGTCAGTGGAATCTCCCCCCCAGGGTTTATTGGCCCAGCAATAAAGCCAATTTCCCGGTTTTAACCAAACCCAACTCATCCCTACTGGACAGGACAACAGTTAATGACTTAGTCCACGCCTATAACTGTTGTCCTGTCCAGTAGGAGTGAGCTGGGTTTGGATCCGAATTCACCCTAAACGAAGTTTGTTGAAACCCGTGGGAAGCTATCACATGATCATATCCCTGTCAGCCCAATCAACAAGCAGGCCAGTTAAGCAGGCCAGAGATTCCAATGGCCAAGTGGTCATATAAGGTCAATAATGCCACAAGCATCCCTGCCTCTTTGCTACGTTTGTTACAGGAATGCTAGTGACATCACAATGGCTATGTAGCCAATGAAATCCCTCCCTGCAGCTCATTGATCCAACAATACAGCTACCTTCTAGGGTTTTACCAAACCCAACATATTCCCTCTGGACAAGGCAATGGTTAAAAGCTCAGATCTTAAACCGATTTTGTTCGCAACCATGGGAAGCTATTACATGATTGCATCCCTACTGGTCTAATAAGCTGTGGGCCTGGGAGTCTATTGGCTGCGTGGTCAGATTAGGTCAACGATGTCACAAGCATCCCCACCCATTTATTACCTGCTATCTCCCACGTTCAGGACAAACCAAACTCATCCCTGCTGTCCCAATGAGCTGCAGGCCATGGATTCCATTGGCCATGTGGTCATATCAGGTCAATAAAGTCAGGAGCATCCTCATTCCTTTGTTATGTGCTACTTTCTGGGTTTGAAACAAACCCAACTCATCCTTGTTGTCCCAATGAGCAGCAGGTCAGGGATTCCATTGGCAATGTGGTCATGTTAAGTCAATGATATCACAAGCATCCCCAACCCTTTTGTTACTTGCTTTCTCCCGAGTTTGAACCAAACTAAACTCATCCCTACTGTCCCAATAAAGCTGCTGGCAAGGGATTCCATTGGCCATGTGGTTTTATTAGGTCAAAAAGGTCATGAGCTTCCACGTCCCTTTATTATGTGCTACTTTCCCAGATTTGGACCAAACCCAACTCATCCTTGTTGTCCCAATGAGGTGCAGGTTGGGGATTCCATTGGCCATGTGGTTATGTTAGGCCTATGATGTCACATGCATCACCCGCCGGTTGGTTACATGCTACTTCCTGGATTTGGATCAAACCCAACTCACCCTTGTTGTCCCAATGAGCTGCAAGTCAGAGATTCCATTGGCCATGTGGTTTTATTAGGTCAATGAGGTCATGAGAATCTACGTCCCTTTGTTATGTGCTACTTTCCGGGTTTGGACCAAACCCAACTCATCCTTGTTGTCCCAATGAGCTGCAGGTCGGGGATTCCATTGGCCATGTGGTTATGTTAGGCCTATGATGTCACGAGCATCCCCGCTCCCTTGTTACATGCTACTTCCCGGGTTTGGACCAAACCCAACTCACCCTTGTTGTCCCAATGAGCTGCAAGTCAGGGATTCCATTGGCTATGTGGTCTTAATAGGTCAATAAGCTCAGGAGCATCCTCGTACCTTTGTTACATGCTATTTTCTGGGTTTGGACCAAACCCAACCCATTCCTGGTGTCTTAATGAGCTGCAGGCCAGGGATTCCTTTGGCAATGTGGTCATGTCAGGTCAATGAGGTCACAAGCACCAAACCCAACTCATCCTTGTTGCCCCAATGAGCTGCAGGTCGGGGATTCCATTGGCCATGTGGTTATGTTAGGTCAATGAGGTCATGAGCATCCCCATCCCTTTGTTATGTGCTACTTTCCGGGTTTGGACCAAACACAACTCATCCTTGTTGTCCCAATGAGTTACAGGTTGGGGATTCCATTGGCCATGTGGTTATGTTAGGTCTATAATGTCACGAGCATCCTCGCCAGTTTGGTACATGCTACTTCCTGGGATTGGACCAAACATAACTCACCCTTGTTGTCCCAATGAGCTGCAGGTCAGGGATTCCATTGGCTATGTGGTCATGTTAGGCCTATGATGTCACACGCATCCCCGCCCATTTGATACATGCTACTTCCCGGGATTGGACCAAGCCCAACTCACCCTTGTTGTCCCAATAAGCTGCAAGTCAGGGATTCCATTGGCTATGTGGTCATAATAGGTCAATAAGGTCAGGAGCATCCTCGTACCTTGGTTACATGCTAATTTCTGGGTTTG